>NW_024883264.1:0-109645 GCF_019059575.1 Amphibalanus amphitrite
CTGCAAACATCCTTTCACCTAGTTAGAAGGAGTCGTGTTTTTCATCAACGTTGCTTCGCCATTCCCTAGTTTCATATTCTGCGTTAATCGCTGCTCTTTCTCCACACCTTATGGTATCTTTTCGATGGTGGTGCATGCTGGCTGGAATTTGTTAACCGTGCCCTGACTTTGTACCGAGCCTGAACCGGCCCTGAACTAACCCTGACCTGACCCTGACCTGACTCTGTCCCTTGCCTTACCCTGGCGGTTGACCTGACTCTGACTAACCTGAGCCTATTCTCTCACCTGGCTCTGACCCCGACCTTGACCTGAACTGACGATGAATGAAACGGAATGAATGAAACGGAAACTGTTCCGCCCCTGACCTGACTCTGACCTCGATCCTGACCTAACCCTCAGCCTGACCTGTACCTGGCCTTACCCTGACGACTGACCTGGCTCACCTGACCTGATCATGACCTGACGCTGACTGACCTGCTGCTGCTGTGCTCTCCAGATCGCCTGTTTCCTCAGTGAGCCAGTGATGACCGTGCCGGGTATTGTGATCCCGCCGCCCGGTTGGCTGCGGAAAATACACGAGTAAGTACTTTAAAAATGAGTTTTCATTAGATACGATATCAAATTCCTTGCTAATGTTCATACCACTGCTCAATGAACAGGTCAGCAATGACTTAATGGGAATGTTGTGTAGGGCCCACGAGTGATCGCGTATGGTGTGCTATGCACGTTTGTAGGTATATCCTTATTGTTCTAGTTCGTGCTGATGCCGTGCCTACTTCTATCGTCCAGCTTTTTTGACGTCATACCTACCTTATTCCCAACTCTATTGACGCCATTCCCACTTCAATTGGCACTGCTCCCACCTCTATTGACGCTTTCTCATCTCTGTTAACGCCGTCCACGCCTCTAATGAATATTTCCTCACCTCTATTGGGTCCGCTCCCACCTCTATTGACGCCGTTCCCACCTCTACCCTACCTCTATTGACGCCTTGTCCACCCCTTTTGACGCTTTTTCCACCTCCATTGACGCTTTGCCCACCTCTGTTGACGCCTCGCCCACCCGTATTGACGCTTATTTCACCTCTATTGAGTCTGTTCCCACCTGTATTGACTCCTTTTCACCTCTATTGACGCCCTGCCCACCTCTATTGACGCCGTTCTTACCTCTATCCCACCTCTATTGACGCCTCACCCACCCTTATTGACGCCTTTTCCCCTCTATTGACGTCGTTCCCACCTCTATCTCACCTCTATTGACGCTTATTCCACCTCTTTTGAGTCTGTTCTCACCTCTATTGGCGCCTTGCCCACCTCTATTGACGCCTTGCCCACCTCTATTCGGCAGCTACATGCACAGTCTGGGCGCGCTGGTGATTTCCGATGAGATGTGCACTGCGATGGGGCGGAACGGAAAGTCGTTCTGGGGCTTCCAGGGGGAGAGCGGCGATCCCGACTTCATCTGCTGTGGAAAGCCTATCGGTAAGATAAACACTACTGACGGGGAAATATTACCCAAATAACCGAGAAAAAATGGCATGGGAAGCCTTCTGATCAGGGAAATATTACCGAAATTTAAAAAAAAGAATTGACACACACATCGGCGGGAGAAACTTCATTTATGAGGGAAATATTGCTGAAGTATATCGATGGAATTATGTAATGAGTTGTAATCGTCACGTAACATGTGGAATGTTTTTAATGTCAATATGCAGATTACATGCATTCACACATCGACAATAAGTGAAAAATACCGGCCCGACTGATGTGTGTGGTATGCACCAATTACAATTACAAAATGTATTCGGTGCCATGTGTGAAATTAGTAAGTGCACTGTATGTTAGATGAACGAATAGATGAATCCGAACAGCGCTGCCATAGCGCACTCCGACTCCTGAGAGCGCTGCGACCTTTGGCTGAGATGTGATGCAAGCTGTATTGACTGTCGTTGCTAGGCAACGGCTACCCGATGGCGGCGGCTCTGACGCGGAAGGATCTTCTAAAATCCATCAACCAGCCCAGCCTATGGGAACAGGTGAGTGCCTCTCCGAAGAGAAAATAATGAATTGTTTCCTGTTAGTAGTTTATTGTGTTTTAGTGGCTAATGGAGTGTGTTTTCCCAATGGCTGTAACCCATGGATAGGACCATAGATAACATGAGTAACATGATAACACAGTGGCGGCGGAACACCTCCAATTAAGGGGGGGGGCACTGCCGACTTTTGGTCCCATTCTTTCCATGCAACGCCCATAGGGCTAATGTTAAAATGCCAAAATCAAAGGGGGACACGGTGCCCCCGTTCCGCCGCCTATGTGATAACATAATTCATGTTATCTATGATAGGACACATGAGCCCGACGCCATTTCATGTCCCTGACCCTGTCCCTGCATATACCCCTTTCTTCTTCGTCTCTCCTCAATACAAGCTTTACGGAACACTCCCGTCGCACTTCAGTATATCTCACTTTCCCAATACATTCCCTACAGTCCTCTTCGCTAGTTCCTCTCTTTGTCTCTATTGTATTGTGTTGGAGACGGGTTCAATAGAACTCCAATACACTGTCTCCAATAAACTGCCTCCAATACACTGTCCGGTCTCCTCCACATCTCTCTCTCTCTCTCTCTCTCTCTCTCTCTCTCTCTCTCTCTCTCTCTCTCTCTCTCTCTCTCTCTCTCTCTCTCTCTCTCTCTCTCTCTCCCTCCCTCTCTCCCTCCCTCTCCCTCTCTCCCTTCCCCTATCCTCCCCTCTCTTCTCCCCTCTCCCCCTCCCTCCCCTCTCTTCCCCCACGCTCCCCGTCCCTCCCCATCTATCATTACGTTCCGATATGGCACTCCCTGTCCCATTGACAGGACGCTCGTGAGAGCTTCAGTCATGTACCCCCTGACCTCTCCTTCGTTCGCAGTAGGTTATATAACTGACTGTGAACTTGTGCACGCCGGCGGGTCTGGGGCGTCACTGGCAAGGTTTCACATTGTTTTATTTAATAGTTTGATTGTTTAGTTTGGTTATTTAGGGAAATGTGGGCCAGAAGTTTGGAGAATTTCATGGTGAATGCATTTAGAGTAGATGGTAATTGATGTTGCCATTGCATATGAGGTTATTTATTGTTTTATTCATTAGTTTGGTGGTGGTATATTAACAGTGCTAATTGAAACGGAAAATGACGAACTTTGTTGTTGCATTATTCATGACACCGACCTCCGGTGGTACGAGGAGGCATATTTGGCGCATAAATACTTTTTGATGTTTCATTTGTTATTTTCCCTGTGAATTCATCAAGGCTTGTTTCACACAGATGTTGAGGAATATAACAGCTATTTTAAGCACATGTCCAAGACTTAACCCTATTAGTGGCAGGCTCCTGGCTACCCCATATTAGTGGCAGGGGGGGCTGTTTACGACCCCCCCTTGATATCTCGAGATCTAACCGGCCGATTTTCAAAATTCAAACGGCATTCGATTTGGCTCAACGAGATCTACATTTGTAAAAAAATAAAATTAAAAAATGTCAATAGGGGGGGGGTAGAGGGGGGTAAAAACGGGCAAATTGCAGATACATTTTAGACTGTTTATCACGGCCAGGTTTCTGAACCAATCTTAACGCAACTTTTGCCGATCGATAGAGAATGAACCAGGAATTCACATGGGTCCTAAAAATATGCATTTTCAAAAATCATAGGCGGATACAGATCATTGAGATTGGGGGTACACAAAAAGTATAGTAAATAAGGGTTTTGTTGGTACTGTTTCTAAAAAGGGTGGCAATGGTCTTGTTATGTTACAATTTTCTTATGAGAGAACGACTAAAATTGTATTGGTCATGCATAGGCGGTGTCAGGGCACCTATGTTGGGAGGTAAAAAATAACCCCCCTTTTTGGACACCTGGATCCGCCTATTATAGCAAAAACGTGTCAAAAGAGGATGCACAATAACTTTGTATATGTTATCACATGATACCTTTTATTCACTGTTCGTAAAACTGGTGCAGCGTCGTGATCTTCGCCCAAATGACTCGCTTCACGAATAGGACCCCCCAATTCCCAGTGCTCTGGAGCCGCCCCTGGTTAAGTTATGAACTTGAAATTTTCAGGGAATGTGCCCAATTTAGTTTTAGGAAAAGTCAGAAAATTTCAGCATCGTAGCTTCAGCGGTTTCGGAGATATTCCCGAAAAACCTGAGGGGTGGAAAAAACAACCCCCCCCCTGCCACTAATAGGGTTAATGTAAGAAGAATGAATACATTTCACGCTAACTCTACAGAAGTATTGCGGCGCTTAGGCATGTTTTTAATAATTATCACTAGTAGTGTCACAAACGCTGATTGGTCCCGACTGTACGTGACAATATGTTCTGAAAATTACCGAGTGCACATAGTGCGGAAATGAAGGCATAAAAACAGACAGACACTTTACATGCAGAGTTCATATATGTAGACTGACAAAGCAGCGGGAACAAGCAGGCCTAAAGCATGTCAGCAGCATGTGCCTGATAGATTAGTCTGTTTACTTCCTTGTTGAACATTTCGACATTCGTGACTTGTGTTGTCATTTTCTTAATTCATTCAACATTCCGTTATAAATAGCTTGTCTGAAAAGAATACCTGTTCATGTTCTATGTAACACGATCTATAAAAGACATTAGCGCCTGACACGTGATCACGAAAGCACCATTTGGAAACGATAACTTCGATGCAGGACACGCGGTCAACTACACAGCAACCTCTCGAGCTTTGCGCCGGCAGTTTCTCATGTCATTTTCAAGCCATCAACAATGACGTTGTATGGAATAAAATGTGCCCGGACTACAGAATGATGCTTCACTTCCCACAGGAAACATATAGATGCCCGTGACGGCAGTCTGTGCCGCATAACACAGGCCTGACTACACTGTGCGTTTTCTGCGTGCGTTTTTTGCGGCTTTGCGTTTTTTGCGTAATATCGTGCTAGAAAAATAACGAAATTACGCTTTTGTGATGTTTTTTTATTGATTTTTTGTTAATATATTAGTTATAATAATTTTTGCATACACTTAATGTAAAATTTATATTATTGATAACTTTTTTCTAGAACGATATTACACAAAAAACGCAAACCCGCAAAAACCGCACGCAGAAAACGCATAGTGTAGCCAAGCCGTTGCACAGCATCTCCCTGTGACCCTCAGCTCATCATAAACACGCTTGATTGCATGCTTAGCGGCACAACTTACCGTTCCAGTCCACTGATAGTTTCTAAGGAGTGGAACATCGCTTTGTAGTCAGTTTTGCACACTGACAGACCGACTCACTGTTTTATATAACAGTAGCGATGTCAGGCATGCTCTTGTGACTATTTTTATCTGCATTATCACATGATCCCCGTTTTTTGCAGTTGGCCGTGCCCCCCTGCCATACCGGCTCTGCTTTCATGTTCGCTTTGTCATTCCTTGTTATCGGATTATCTGTACTGCTCATCGTTCTAGGCATACCTGAGGATCATATCACGACACGAAACGGTGGGAAAGGGAATGTGATATGAAACAGTGAAGGTGACGGCTGTTGTGTTGTTAAACATCTCCAAGGGTGGGTACGGGCAACCTCTTCATATATTATTGGAGCTGGCTATTGCTGTATGCTGGGGGAGGGGAAAGAAAGAATAGGAATTAACCCGCGACCTGGTGGGGGGGGGGGCTATTTTTTGCCCCCCCCCCCTCCAGACTTTTCGATATATCTCCAGAACCCCTGCGCCGATCGTCACCAAACTTTCAGTACCCTCCCGGACATCAATTTTACACATTGTGACCAAATATTTTTGCAAAGGCTATAATAGGTTGGCCGGAAATGACGTCAGAGTGACGTCATGTTCTGCCGTTTTCGACCCAAAAAAGGGTTTCGCGGGAAGAGCTGTCAGGCCTATAGCTTTGCAAATACAGAAAAATGATAAAGACATTAACCCGCGCCCTGCTGGGGGTCCTGGATTTCCACGCCCTGCTGGGGGGGGGGGGTGTTCAAACACCCCCCCTTCTAACTCGGCTCCTGGGCCACGTAGCGATACGCGGAAGGCGGCGTTCGAAAGAGCGTAAAAAATAATGACGAAATTACTTCGGTCAATTTTTTGGTCAGGTCAAAGGTCAGGTCACCAGAGGTCATTGAAGGCAAAATTTCGCCGATTTCCAGGTCGAATGTCGACAATTTCCAAGAAGCCAACGCATAACTCAGGAACCAATAGAGCTACAGCGCTGCGGAAAAGCGCATTCGATAGCCCTATTAACGCTCTTTCTGAGTAATTCTCTCAGATTTGACCTAGCGTCAACGGTTTTGCCTGCAGGGGGTAAAAACTGCAAAAATAGCCGATTTTTTCGGAAACAGTTTTTCTGCAATAACTTTTGACCCAAACCTTGTACGAGCTTACTTTTACCGGCATCGTGTTCCTCTCGTCAAGACGCATCGAATGAACTATAACTTGACCTTGAAAGGTCAACTTGAAAATTTGACCTCAGGTCAAGGTCATGACCTGACCGGAAAGGGTCATGTTGCATATCAGTCGATCCGTATCGTCGAGCTGAACACATCTAAGGCGTTTTCATCGCTCTAGCATGCCTCTATCAAAAGTTATTTGCGAAAAACTGTTAGATACCATTCGTGACCTAAGATGACCTCAGGGGCATAACCAGGGGTCACGGACACCATTTTCATGTTCAATGTGTCTAAACCACTTGTAATTCAGTGTTTGGGAGTGTTTATAATGCTTTTCGTCCAAAAGAGGCGCATTTCAATTTTCTCCCATTGACTTATAATGGGGAGGTCGCAAAATTGACCTGACCTTAGGTCATCGATATCAAAATTCTGAGATATACATTTTGTACATGCTATTGCTCTTAGTAATCGCTGAAAGTTTCAAAGCGATCGGTCACTCGGTGTAGCTATGGCAGACATTGAAACTTTTTATGAGGTGAGGTCACTTCAAGTGACCTGGTGACCTGACCTTGAATGACCTTGGTCTGAAATTTTCACAACATGTGTAGAATTGATGTATGATAAGGTGTACCAAAAACGGCGGCGCTCCGCGCCGCCGTTTTTGAGATATCCGCGAAAAACCACAGGGGGGGTGTTCAAACACCCCCCCCCCAGCAGGGCGCGGGTTAAAAGCTGTAGATTGGACAGGGCTACAAAACTGCTATCTCGGATTTTCGAAATTTTCGGATTTTGACCCCCAAAAATAAAAAAATAGATTTTTTGGATATAATACTCGAAAAAATCCAAAAAGTTTTTTGAATTTCGCAAAAACCGGAATATATGTGATAGTCCTTACCGCCTTCCAACAACATACCAAATTTGAGATTGATACCTCTTTTTTTGGCGAAGTTATAGCGAAAAAACTGTTCAAAATTGATGACGTCAAACTTTCAAACTCAATTTTAAGCAATTCTAGACCCCGTAGCGCAAAACAAAGACCACCATTAGACTCCCCGTGACGAGCTGCATCGAATCAATACCCATTTTATGCAAAACTATCAACTTTAAAATTTGACCTTTTTTGGCCTGACCTTGACCTGACCTTGACCTGAACTTCACCAGAAAGTGACCTAAGCCGTACCTGATAGTCTTATAACCAACACCATTGAGTTGGAAATAAATTGGCCATAAAACATGTATCACACAACCTTAGTAAAGTTGGGCTCATGTGACCTGACCTGTGACCCTTGGTGACCTGACCTGTGACCTGACCTGGTATTGCCAGTGACCTCTAATAGCAACATATCTACTAGGCAACTGACGCCCTACCGCTGATTCTCGACAAAATGCGTTTTCCTCAGTGTTATAGCGCATTCTCTAGAAGACCCGTGAACGGTGAAACATTTCATCTTTGACCTGACCTGTGACGTCATCGGTGACCCCGAGGTCAATGAAATTTGGTTTCCCTCGACAAATTTGACAGGCCTTTCGAACGCCGTTTGAATTTTGCGGATCCGTCCAGAACATAGTTTCGGAGATACGAGGGTGGGGGGCAAAAAATAACCCCCCCCCCCCCCCACCAGGTCGCGTTATAAACAGACCCCACCAGGGCGCGGGTTAAGAGAGAGGGTGAAAGAGAGAGAGAGAGAGAGAGAGAGAGAGAGAGAGAGAGAGAGAGGAGAGGAGAGGGAGAGAGATAGATAGAGGGAGGGAGGGAGGGAGGGAGGGAGAGAGGGAGAGAGAGAGAGAGAGAGAGAGAGAGAGAGAGAGAGAGAGAGAGAGAGGAGAGAGGGAGGGATAGGGAGGAGAGGGAGAGGTAGTGTGAAAGAGCAGGCTTTGTTGCCAAATGCGAGCCTTAACCCGCGCCCCAGTGGCGGTCTCAGCCAACTTCGCCCTAGTGGGGGGGGGGGGGGGCATATGTTACCACCCACCTCTAACTCAAAAACTAAAAGGGATAGAAAGACGCGGTAAAAAAGCAGTCGATAGCTCTCAATGCGTACGTTTGAAAGTATTTCGGTCATTTTTCACCTTCCAGCAATATTGGGGTCACCAGAGGTCATCAAAGGTCAAAATTTGCCAATTGTCATTATATTTTTCAGAAAACATGCCGCTATCTCAGGAGCTATGGTAGCTAGAAAACGCATGGAAGACCAAACGATAGCTTTTGAACTCTTCTTTTGAAAAGGTCATTATCAATATTGACCTCAGGTCAACGGTTTAGCCTCCAGAGGGCAAAAACTCCAAAAATAGCTGTTTTTACGGAAAGTGTTTTTCGACAATAACTTTCGACTCCAAAAAGCCACGACATTTCTATGGCCAGAATCGTGTTCCCCTCGCCGAGACGCGTCGAATGAATTATAATTTGACCTTGAAAGGTCAACTTGAAAATTTGACCTCAGGTCAAGGTCATGACCTGACCGGAAAAGGTCATGTTGTATATCAGTCGATGCGTCTCAACAAGACAAACACAATGAGACCATCCCCAGCGTTCTATCTCTTTCCAATCGCGAGTTATTGGCAAAAAAAAAACTGTTTGTAGCCTCAAGTGACCTCGGATGACCTGCCTAGAGGCTATCAGCAAAAATGATACCTTGGTCATCACGAGTGGACTAAATCATTGTGATTCTGAAATATTTGGACTGTTCCGATGCGTACACACGGATCTAGAGGCATTTTCATTTTTCTCCATTGACTTGTAATGGAAAGGTCACGCCACTGACCTGACCTTAGGTCACGGATATAAAAAATCCGAGATATACAAATTGTAGGCGCCCATAACAGCATGCAATTCACCAAGTTTAAAATCTTTCTGACAAACACTGCAGGCTGGACATGATTGCAAACTTTTTTTAGGCTTGGTCAGTTAACTTGACCTGGTGACCTGACCTGACATGACCTGGGGTAAAAAAATTGACACATTGTCCAAAATTGATGTACCAAAAGCTACCCTAAGCGGCGCGGCGCTACGCGCCGCGGTTTTTTAGTCACACGCAAAAAACGCGACAGGGTGGTAACATATGCCCCCCCCCCCCACTGGGGCGAAGGTTAAAACAATAACAAGCCTCCTAAAATTTCGGAAGAGGATCTTGATTTCAATCAATATCTTCCTCGGTTACTTCTACGTCCTTTTTAGCCTGAATTCGCCGTCATATACATATACAAAAAAAAGAAGAGAACACCATGATCATTTATGATGGTTTCCGTCTGCGTCTCACCAGGATTACACTCTGTATAAACCGTTTCACAGACGTTCATTCCGGGACTCACGAGATTTGTATTAACCTGCTATCTATCGTGTGTTTGTATAACTTACAGTACCGACCGTCGCCGCTGGCGTGCGCCATTGGCACCACCGTACTGCGTGTTCTGGAGCAGGAGGACCTGATGGCACGCGCCAGGGATGTCGGGGCGCTTCTGAAACGGCACCTGCTGGCCCTGAAAGCCAAACACAGCTGTGTTGGTGAGGATCTGTGTCTTTTTGTTGGTGTTGGTGCTGTTGTTGTTGCTGTTGTTGTTGTTGTTGTTGTTGTTTGTGTTCTGAAAAGTTAAAACACTGTCACATCAGCTGCCTATCAGCATGTGATGATGACTGCTCTTTTTTAACAGCTGTAATATAAGTCACTAAACGTCAAACAGTTCATTACCTGCTTAGTTATCTTGTGCCTGCCCTCATTCGTTTTGCTTTGTGATTGACGGACGTCCCTCTCGTCACTTGTCGGTTAGTCACCTGTTTTCTGATTGGTCAATGTCTGTCTGCAGTCAGACGTCTTGTTTTTTGATTGGCTGTCTCGTGTCTGCCCTCTGACGTGTCGTGGTCTGATTGGTTGCCACACGTTTGCCCCCAGGCGATGTACGCGGGGAGGGCCTTCTGCTTGGCGTGGATATAGTGACAGTCAGCGACCGAAAACCCGACCGACAGGCCTGTCAGTGTGTCGTCTATAGGTGAGAGGTATAATTGTACGCTATGCACTATGCACTATACACTCTACAGGGTGTCGTCTACAGGTGAGATGTATAATTGTACACTATACACTATACAGGGTGTTGTCTATAGGTGAGATGTATAATTGTATACTGCACTATACACTATACATTATACAGGGTGTCGTCTAAAGATGAGTTGTACCTACAATGTACATACAGTTCACTATGCATTATACAATATACATAGGTACATGCAAGGTGTTGTCTAAAGGTAAGCTGTACAGGTATAGTGTTTATCTATTTCAAACAGCCTGCGGTTACACTATACAGTGTGTCGCCTATAGGCAATATTTCATCTTCCTAAGCAACAATATTTGTCTTTAGTACTACCTGAAGTCAAGCGACCGTTTTCGTGAATATCTACCGGGCCATCAAGGCTGGAGAGCTATACCAGGTAAATATGTCATCGTCTCATCTTATGATGATTTTCTAACACAGGCGGCGTCAGTATTCATGAGCACGACGCCGTGGGAAATACGGATCTTCCGACGCTTTTGGCTTAGCACTGCAGTCAAAACCAATTGAATTCGTGATGCCAGTTCCTTCGCACCCGACATGTCTATTTTATGAAATTGGACGGGACTTTGTAAAGCTTGCCACCAACCACCACCTTGCATTGCCAATGGCATGAGTGTCCTGCATTTGAAATCAGTCATTGAGATTCAACGCCCTGTCGTGAATCTATCCGAGTGGGAAACGTGACAGTTGGGCAACTTCATCTGCGTTAGAAGCTTTGATCCTACTAATTTTGTGTGTTATTGATGTTTGTTACTGTCTAGTTACTGTACTTTTAGGTTCACTTATTAGGTACTGTTTGACATTTCGATTTGCGACGAAATGGTAAAATGACTAAGAACATAATGCGCTGAAGCTTTGAATTAAATTCGTTCATAGGGGCACTTGATGTGCGAATCTTATATCTATTCCCTGTAGCTAGCCGTAACAACGAATCTGAATGACCTTTCGCTGTCCTACTCCCTCGTCTCCCGTCTCCCTCCCTTTCACTCTCTCCTCTCCCTCCCCCTTACTCTCCCCCTCTTTCCGGCAGACTGAAGGAAGAGGAGCGGATCATCGCCGCCTCGGAGGGCGAGCACCTGAACGTACTGTACATCACGCCGCCGCTCTGTTTTTCTGAGGAGAATGCCAGGAGCCTGGTGGCCGCTCTGGACAGGGTGCTGACCTATATGGAGGAGAACGGCACGGACATCAACTTCAGGTGAGAGGGGAGAACTTGGGAGGTGGGATGTGTGAGAGATGGAGGGTGAGAGAAAATATGAGGGAAGTTGCAGGGGGTATGGTTGACATGGTACTGTGAAAACTTGGCAGACGAGTTGAGTCAATGTAAAAAAGGGGGGAAATGGCATAGTGGTGCGATTTGAAACAACCCGCTGGATGTGACGTAGTTGTTCTACGCGTAGACAAGGTTCTTTATTATATTGTACATCTAAGCCTCGTGCTTCCAGGGGCCCGGATAGCTCAGTTGGTAGAGCGTTAGGCTTTTAACCTAACGGTCCAGGGTTCGAGTCCCTGTTCGGGCGTGCTTTTTCGTTTTGGGACAGCGATCAGATTACCGTTTCTCCCCCCCCCCCCCCCCCAACGGCCCTCAGTTACGTCGGTCCCATCGGCGTTTAGCTTCGCTGTGAATCTAACAGGTTAAATTTGTTGTGATTGTCCGATGTTCGGGCTATTCACAAAGTCTTTCTTTGTAGTTCGAAGTTTCCATGCCTTCTGGTGTTAACGACTCAACGATAATGAAAACTCTCCTGCCATTTTTAACTGAACGGTTCAACAGCAGGCTAACATTTGTGCCCATTATTTAACAACAAGCTATACCTTATCGCTATCTTCGCCTTGATTCACAGCTCCCTGGGTGCTAGTCTGCTGGAACCCGAGGCGGAACCGGTCGACTTGGCCACCTATGAAGACGTTGACTAAAACCGCTGATTCCTGCGAGCAGCCTCTCTGCGCTATCTGCGCTCTCTGAATCAACCAGAGATGCAGTGTTTTCTTTCCATCTACAGACTTTATCTGATGAAATTTGAAGCTTTTCTACGGTGAAATGATATATTCTTGGAAAAGAAGGGTCGCTGGACGCCCAAGAAGTGAATCTCAGCCGCGCAGAGTATGGGAAGGTGTATTTATAGCGGATGACATATCTCGATATTAGGCTAACCATGTCGGTATTTTGGTGAATAAGTTTCTACGTTACACCGCTGGGCGGAAGAGCTGTGTTCTATTCCATAAAAGTGATGCTGCGCTAAAGGTCACGCGCGGATGACGTTACTTGTCATGTAGTGACATCAGACTGAGAATGACTCAGTGGCGCAGCCAGGATTTCGTTTCGGGGGGGTCATCGCCTCCAAAGCGGGCCCCCTAGTGTGCGGGCCCCCCACTCATTTTTCAGAATCTCTCCATATTTCATACACATTCTTCTGAGCGGGCCCCCTTTACCTGCACGATAACCCTGAGCGAGTATGAATCAGAAAATTTGGATAGAACAATAGCTCGGTAATCACCCGGTGTTCAATTTTTACGCAAATTGACCACAACAGAAATATGTTACTATGACGTGTGAATTCGTATCTTTCGAGGCTGAAAAGTGCCCCTTTCGCAATATGCATAGCATATATGCAATCGGAACTGTTGCCTGATTCTGTCGGGCAAGATTTAAGTAGGCTCATATGCCTGTCCTAAGCCATCTATTGGCTGCTGTAGTATGTAGATTATGCCATTATTATTCTTCATTGCGTGAATTCGCTCACAAAAAGTTTTAACCCTCGCCGGCACAGGGGGGAGGGGTTGATGCACCCCCCCTAAGGTTTTTTCGCGAATAACTCGCGTAAAAAGCGGCTGATCGCGACGTAACTTTCAGCACCCTCGCGTTGATCAATTTTACACCTACCTACCCTAGCCCGCGCCCCGCTGGGCTATTCAGCCATACGCGCCCTGCTGGGGGGGGGGGGGCAGATTCTGCCACCCCTGTCTAACTTCCGAACCGATGGTCGTAGAAAGACAGGGAAAACGGCAATCGAAAGCTCTCAACAAGGCGGATCTTAAGAGCCCAATTTTTTTTGCTTAAGTAGGTCAGAGGTCAGGTCAAGGTCAGGTCAAGGGTACAAAATGCAAGTTTCTACAGTATCGGCCTTGCACCGTAGTTGCCGAAGAATGGACTGAGACTGATTGCCCAAAACGTGTTCTTAGACTACCAAGACAATATTCGTTGCACACAATGTCATTCAAAGGTCAAGTTCAAGGTCAGGTCAGGTCAGGTCAGGTCACCAAAAACAAAATATAGAAAAGGGCATGTGCGACACAGGTTTTATGGGTCATTTTACTCATGGAATTCAATAGGCACACTCAATAAGTGATATGGACCACCTCTGGATGAATTTCAGGTCGAGGTCAGGTCAAGGTCAGGTCAAGTGAGGTCAAATTTTGAAGTTGGTTGTTAAGGTCTAAAAAGGTGTCTATCCGATGCAGTTTTTCACGGCGAATCGAATGGTGCTATTTTTGTTTCCGTACAAGGTCTAGAACTTCCAAAAAATCATTTTTCAAAATTTTTGTGTGTCGTGACGTCATACAATTTTGAATAACTCCCACATTTTTGAACCGATTCTTCTAAAAATTGGTATGTAGGTGCACATAGCCCACTTCTTTGACATATATTCCGGTTTTTTCGATAAACTCAAAATTTTGGATTTTATAAATAATTTCCCAAAAAAGTCAGTTTTTTGGAAAAATTTTGGTCAAAATCCAAAATTTTCAAAAAACCGAGATAGCCATTTGATAGACAAAGTAGAATCACGTATAACCTTTTTTGTTACGCCTTGATTCCTTTAAAAATGAAGATGTTAGCGGCATTTGAAATTTTGCCGTTTTTGAGGCGAAAATGGCGAACATGACGTCACTAAAACGTCAATTTCTCAAAAATTTTCTGACGGATTTCGCTCAAATTTTCAGGGAACGTGTCAAATTGATGTATGATAAGGTACTGAAAGTTTGGCGTCGCTGGCGTAACGCGTTTAGAAGTTATTGCCGAAAAACGGGAGGGGGGGGGGCAGATTCTGCCCCCCCCAGCGGGGCGCGGGCTAGATATTTCATGACCCTGACCCAAATGACCTTTGACCTACTTTCCGAGACCATGTTTGGCCAGAATCGCGGTTCGGCGTATGCCGGTTCGCATTAGCCGCGCGTCTGCAGTCCTTTCGTGGTTTCAAGCGTTCAAACATGTGATTTGATGTTGCTCCCATGCATAAGGGTGATGTCAATGTCACCTGAAGGTCAGGTCAGGTCAGGTCATTGACTTATGATGACCTCGATACACTTTTCCAAGCAATGCATGTGTCTAGGCTAGTTTTTTTTAAAGCTGAATTCGATTTTAGCAACCATTGGAACATTTAAGAAGTAGTTTTGGTGCCTTCGTAACATTTTACGCAGCTGTCAGAGGCGGTTGACACGTAGGTACTACGAATACCCGGCAGGACCCCTACTGGTTGACGTGACCTGACCTGACCCGACCTGGCCTTAATGCATGACGACATCATCTGTCATCAAAACTAACATAATATTCGTGATCAGCACCCCGACAAAAACCCTATAGCAGCCACATTTTACGACGTTCTAACAGGTCCCGATTTTCCCGACATTTGGGTCATTGACCTGACCTGGAAGGTCAATCAATGACCTAGGACATTGGAATTGGGTATTATCGGCTTCCTCTCGTCACGGGCAACACGCTCGTTTTTTTTCCGCGAAGCTCTAGCTCGATCATGGACCAAACGCGAGAAAGGGGGTCGTACCCTCCCTCCCTTGTGCCGTCGAAGGACGCAAAATGGCCTGAGCCGGCGAGGGTTAACGCGCTCACATGGTTCATGTATTGCCTTGGGCCAGGCTTGTTGTGGTGTGGTGATGTGGTGA
Organism: Amphibalanus amphitrite; assembly: GCF_019059575.1. Classification (NCBI taxonomy): domain Eukaryota; kingdom Metazoa; phylum Arthropoda; class Thecostraca; order Balanomorpha; family Balanidae; genus Amphibalanus; species Amphibalanus amphitrite. Next base: position 15,337 of record NW_024883264.1, read on the forward strand.
CGTGGGTTCTGTCTGTCACCGTGGTCCCGGCATGGTGTTATTTATCCCGGGGTAGGTACAGGCCAGACCGTTGCACCTACATAGTGCGCTGAACTTTGCGCAACTTATAGAACAAGGATGGGGAACGTGCCTATGAGGGGTCTCAGCTCGATCGGGCCGGTGGTGAGCACATGGCGCGTGCTCAAAAAGTGCAAATTCGCGTCATAGACTTTACATGTATAAATCGGCTTGCAAAATTGGGCGAAAATGGCTAAATTTGCCCGACACGGGTCCGGTCCCCGTGCAGTATCTCGGTAACCGTGGGTCCGATCGGCATGGGGAACACAGTATCGTATATGAGGATCGAACGGGCAATCGAATGGTGTGCGGTGCAGGGATGACACGCGCCACGTGCACCCGTGAGGGCACTTATGCTTGAAAAATTGACGTTTGGGACGGATTTTGGACTTAATGCTATTTTCGGGTGACTGTCAGACGGAGCGGGTTCAAACAACGCCTGTTGGCAAGAGAAATGTACCGCCTCTCAAGGAAAATTTGTGAAAAGATAATTGATCAAAACAATGTGGAACAAATCGCTGGAGAAAATGGTATTTGTTCATGACTTACTTAATTACACGGCTTTTGCTGCATAACCTGATCCGTTTGACAATTAAAAATGGCATCGTTGGAAAGAGCATTCAATTTTGTCCAAGATCCAATCATCGCTTTTGCAAGATGAGCAACAGTATTCTTAAAAATATAATTTTTTTTTTCAAACCTCTACATGGCAATTCATCTATGGTTCTCATTTTTCAATGACCTACGTCAACCTATGCTATAAAATACACTTGGCAAGTTCTATAGTAGACTTATGGTTATCAGACACGAGCACCTCGATGCGATGGATGTTTTTTCCCAAACTAAAATGCTTAGCCGTTAAAAGACAACAGACCGAAATGTATAAATGGCCCACGGACACAAGATCAACCAAACGCCCACCGATCGAAAATATCCCTTATTCGCGTTGCGGAGCAAGCGGATCACCCTAGCGGGCCCCATCCACCCGGGGGGCCCGGCCCCCATCCACAGGGGGCTGGTCCCCGTCCACACGAGGGCCCGGGCTCCGTCCACCCGGGGCTCCGGGCCCCGTCCACCTGGGGCTCCGTGGCCCGTCCGCCAGGGGCCCGGGTCCCGTTCTCCCGGGGGCCCGGGTCCAATCCACCCGGGGGTCCGGGCCCTGTCCACCCGGGCCCCGACCCTATCCCCCCGGGCCCGGGCCCCGTCCACCCGGGGCTCCGGGGCCCCGTTCTCCCGGGGACCCGGCCCCATCCACCCGGGGGCCCGGGCCCCATTCACCCGAGGGCCCGGGCCCTATTCCCACGGGGGCCCGGGCCACGTCCACCTGGGCTCCGAGACCAGGCCCCGTTCTCCCGGGGGCCCGGGTCCAATCCACCCGGGGCCCGGGCCCCGTCCACCCGGAGCCGGACCCCATCCACCCGGGGCCCGGGCCCCGTTCTCCCGGGGACTCGGCCCCATCCACCCGGGGGCCCGGGCCCCATTCACCCAAGGGCCCGGGCCCTATCCCCTCGGGGGCCCGGGCCACGTCCACCTGGGCTCCGAGACCAGGCCCCGTTCTCCCGGGGCCCGGGCCCCATCCACCCGGGGGCCCGGTCCCCATCCACTCGGGGGCCCCGGGCCCCATCCACCCAGGGGGCCCGGACCCATCCAACGGGGGGCCCGGGCCCCATCCACCGGGGCCCGGGCCCTATCCACCCGGGGGCCCGGACCCATCCAAGGGGGTCCGGGTCCCATCCACCCAGGGGGCCCGGGCCCATTCTCCCGGGGCCTGGGCCCCGTCTCTCTCTCTCTCTCTCTCTCTCTCTCTCTCTCTCTCTCTCTCTCTCTCTCTCTCTCTCTCTCTCTCTCTCTCTCTCTCTCTCTCTCTCTCTCTCTCTCTCTCTCTCTCTCGAGCGGGCCCCTGGCAGAAATTTCGGGGGGGTCAGCTGACCCTCTGACCCCCCCCTGGCTGCGCCACTGGAATGACTCAATTTTCCTAGCATGAAGGCAAGGCCAGTTGATGAAAAGCGTCACTTTATGATTGCTTTGCGTTTTTTCGCTTGAACCAAATGTCCATCGGGATAGGTATGTAAGTGCTGTTTGGATATGATTCATTTTACTACCATTGGAAACTGTTATTGTTCAGGGTTAAGTTCGCAACGCGACTTTCTTTATTTCTTGATATTAGCTCATGTTAGCAATGATTCAATGTGCTACTGAGATGCTAAATCCAACAGCGTTTTGTGTTTTGCCGTTTTCATGTGATGTGTGACTGTGAGGAAGCGTGCTTATTTTCGTGCATTATGTCGTTATGAATTATGAAGAAAAACGATAAGCTAAAACATAATTTCGACTTTTGTTTCGTTAAACTGGGTTAATAAAATACCGCCTTTCAAAAATACTCGCAAATTAACATCCTTTTTAGACCTCAAATTATGAACAGAGTTTTTGCAGCTTCTTTCTTCAGATATATCTCTGACCCGTCACTGAATTGCTCATGTGTTCATCGTCATTGTTTACTTGACAACGCTGTCACAGGCCATTGCAGCCGGATAATGTAAGACGTGTGCTTCCCTGTCAATACCTGATACCTGCACAAAACAAACTATATTTTGCGATCTAACGACGCACGGTGTATCCTCAAGTCAAACCTTTTCTACACTTGAAAAATAACTGATGTCGCGGTGTTGTTTGTCTAATCGTGCTCAATGTCGTCATATAATGTCAACCCATGTCCACTATCTCAGCGGTTTCATGTCAATTTTTTTCGGCTCTGTTAGGTGCCACGCTGGTCGGTGATAAGTATACCTTTTTATGTAGTTTCGCAATTACTTTGTATTCTGTCGATGTCACTTTTGATTGATTTTCCAGTGTTTCTACAGTGTAGTGTTCTTTTCCAACCGAAATAACTATATTTGTTGTTTGATGTTAGTAATAATCACTTGTCAAATGTTGATTCTCATCTAACCATTTGTCATTTTGTGGAGTTATTACTCGTCTGCTAAATGTCATCATTTATGCCAAAAATCAACTGTGGATGTCTTCTGTCTATTCCAAATGTAGGTACCCGCGAAAAGTCGGATTCTTAAAAGCCATCAAGTTAAGAGATAAATGCAGCATACTTGGAACGAAATTGCGCCATGGACGTGATTCAAGACGACCCTTGTTGTATCTTAAATGTTTTGTTTAGACACCCAGTAGTTCGTAAAGTACTTAACATAGTCGCACACCAGTAGCAATGTTTGCTGTCTGTCTACATAGCGAAATAGTGAAGAGCACAGCTGTACTATTGAAGTAGAGACCCCCTAATTTAGACGTGGAGAGACGCTGTTTCAGGGACATCAGTGATAAGATGACGGTGTGCGATGTGGCGCTGTGAGCATGGTTTTTGATGTGGTTCGACGTGTGAACACTGAACGCGCGTTGTTTAGGATGTTCTTCGATGTAGGAGTGCGTGTTGTGCGAGTCTGGAGTGTTTGTTCTTATGTTTGTGTACGGGACAATATATACAGCATAGATGTCACATGTTGCATTGAACGTCTGCTTGTTGAACTGGCAGCGCCCCTTTCTCACGTCATGCTACGTTATTACGGAGCGAGCGAAGCGAGCGGAGTCTTACGTAGAATAACGGAAATTTCTGAGTATGAGCGGCCGGCCGGCCGGCCGGCCGGCCGTGGTCACGATTCTGCGATGCTTATATCTCAGCAACCACTTGACCGATTTACACGCGGTAATTTTTGTAGGGTAGCTTCATTCCTTCTACCAAGTATTGGACTATTCCCGATGCATGTGGGTGACCCCTTATGCACGTGCCACGTGCAAAACGAAGAGGTGTCACTTTTGTAATTGTTGCAATATCTCGGTAACTACTTGGCCGATTGCGCTGAAAGTTGGCATTGAGGTAGGCACCCACTAGGCACTGCATATCCATGTGCCAGAGTTGGGGTGCTGCTGCACGTGCGCACGTGCAGGGGTCGATTCCAGATCTCGAGAACGGCTGGACCGATGGCGCTCAAATTTGGTACATGGCTAGGGACCGGTTAGTAGGGTGCCGTGCAAAAGTCAGTTGGGACCCATTTTGCACGTGCGCACGTGCAGGGTGCCGCTTCCAGATCTCGAGAACGGCTGGGCCGATTGTGCTCAAATTTGGCACATCGCTAGAGACCGGTTGGTAGGGTGCCGTGCACAAGTCAGCTGGAGGTACCCCCTCGAAATTTCGCACGTGCAAGGCTCACCCTCTCGCTCGCTCCGTTAGTCGCCCCAAAAGGCGTTATACTGGTTTTATTATCCTTAGTAGTAAGTTGTCAATCGTCACGACCACTGAACCAATTTCGTCCTGTTTTCTAGCGTTGGAGAGCTTCATTGTCCCTGAGACTCCATCCTCCTGTCTGCTATCATACCGTTATCGCATGTCATCTTCTTTAGAATGTGCAGTTTCGTGTAGTTTCTAAACCTTTCTGTCTTACTTATGGGAGTACTGCTACTTTTTCCGCACCGTTCCGACTTTCGCCGTTGTATCTATTTCCTGTGTCTTCTCCGTTTTTTTTTTTTGTGCCGTTTCGGTCACTCCCTCGGTCATTCTATCTAATTATTGCGCCATTCCGCCTTTCCTCAACGTCACCCCGTCTTCTTTCCGCCTCAGTCTGCGCCGGTCCGTCTATTTTATGTTTATTTTCTGGTCGACACAACCAGCGGTCAGTCTAGGGGTGAACAGTTTCTGTCGGGCACCACCCGCGCTCTCGGCCTGTGTCCCAGTGGGACGGGCGCGGGCGGGAGCCGACAGGGGCAGACGCTAGGCAGAGGCGCCGGTCACATTGGCATAGCGCGGCGCCCGTCACAGGCGGGAGGCAAACAACACGGCCGCGCGAGGGTCACACAAACACACTAGGGGCAGCGAACACTATGGGCTGCCCGCGGCGAACACTACAGGCTGCCCGTGGCGCGCAGCATTGACTAGAGAGGCGGTCCACTGGCGAACAAGTCTGTGAAATATTGGTAACATGTCGTTTACAGGATGGCCATATTTCGAGGAAAAGACATTAGAAGATGCTGTGACCGAAACATCCTGTTTAGTTACAGCGAAAACCAAAAGCCTCTGGTTTGGTTGCAAAAGAACGCATTTTCGACATCTAACGCACGGCAAACGGTGAAGCAAGACTTATACTGAACAGGCAGTATTGACGATCGAATCTTGTCCGTGGCATCATCGTTATTTCCTAGACACAGCAACGACTTTACTCTAAGTGTAGCGTGTTTTTCCCACAAGGCACTCGGCGCCGTTTAAGACGACGCTGTTTTCAAACACACACGAAAAGCTGTTCAAAAAAGGCCCTACCTTAGGAGCCAGAGATATATGCAGGTGGCTAAGGCTGGCATACCTTTCCCTGGCACTTCGGTTTAGACATCATTCCAAAATACTGACCCAATAGGCATCCACTCCTTAGGCATGTGGGGCCCCCACTTCATGCCAACAGCACTCGCCAGTACGTTCATACACACGCATACACACAATTGCGAAAACGCACACACGTAAGCACTTTCTATAACACGCGACACACGCGGACTCTAGCGGACGGTTGAGGGCGAAAACACTCCTGGTTAGTCGACTAGTAACGATGGCAAATTCGCTGCCGAAAGCGCTCAGCACTTGGTGGTCACACCGTGAGTAGCGTTAGTTCTAACGCGTCTAACATACGCCGGGGCGTACGCACGCACAGCATAGGTATGCCACGCACTCATTTGCATGATACGCCGCGCACGCTGCATTCGTCGAATGCGCGACGTTTATACTCCGCGGGGCCTCAGAAGACACGCTACATCGCACCGGAAGATCTTCATAAGCGATGTTCGGAGATGATAATCCACGTGCTGAACGCTGAGATATTGTACCACGCAGCGTATACGATGCGTATTCGGCGTATGTAGCGTGCGCACTGTGTGTTCACCTCAACACACGTAGATCCACTCCCGCATACACAGAGCCTCTTCATTGGCTCATTCAATCACACCAAGCAACGTTAGCTGCAAGCACAGGCTACCTGAACACACCATCTCCGTCGAAGGCACTTGGTAATGCCACTTCGTTGTTGTGAAACCTTAGGCACTTTTAAATCAAACATCAACACGATCTTTTCTTTGTCTTCTTTATGGTGCCCTACTGTGAGGCGTTCGCACCACTGGCTGGCGGCTAGGTAGAAATACACCACAACAGGGTGTAGAAATACACCACAACAGGGTGTAGAAATACACCACAGCAGGGTGTAGAAATACACCGCAGCAGGGTGTAGAAATACACCGCAGCAGGGTGAAGAAGTACACCGCAGCAGTGTGTAGATTTACATCCGGGCGTGGTGTTTGCAGAAGGGTCGGCCCTGCTTGGCGAAGAAGCTCTGTCCTTCCAGGTTGTTGCCACATATCTGCAGACAGAAATAAAAACGGTACTGTCAGAGAGCGATATAGTGACAGCTACGGTAGTGGTAGGTATAAAACATTAAATTGATCGTGGCTTAACCCGCGCCCCGTTGGGCTCTGCCGAGCAACGCGCCCGGTTGGGGGGGGGGGCCATTTTGGCCCCCCCCCTAAGATCTCGAGAACCACGCAACATAGCGACAAGCGGTAAACGGCGTTGGATAGCCCCGACGGGGAACTACCTTGTGACCCAGTTTTATTGACCTAGGTCAAACCGATGACGTCACAGGTCAGGTCAAAGGTCCAATTTTCACCGTTTACAGGCACTTCAAGAAATGCGTTGTAAAAACGAGTAAAATGCATTTCATTGAAAATCATCGATGGGGAAATGTTCTTCAAACACATATTTTGCTATTTGAGGTCACTGATACCAGGTCAGGTCACAGAGGTCAGGTCACGGGGGGTCACAATATGAAAGTTTCGTGTGATACATGTTTTATGGTCCATTTTACATGACAAATGCGATTATATGGGTCAGGCAGCCTTTGGGGCCAGCTTAGATCACGTTTTGGTCAAGGTCAGGTCAAGGTCAGGTCAAGGTCAGGTCAAATTAGGTCAAATTTCAAAATTAATATTTTTGCATAAAATGGGTATCGAATCGATGCAGCTCGTCACGGGGAGTTCAATGGTGGTCTTTGTTTTGCCGTACGTGGTCTAGAATTGCTAAAAATTGAGTTCAAAAATTTGACGTCATCATTTTTGAACAGTTTTTTCGCTATAACTTGGCCAAAAAACGAGATATCGATCTGAAATTTGGTATGTATATAGAAGAGCGCTAGGACTATCACATATATTCCGGTTTTTTCGAAATTCGGAAAAATTTTGCATTTTTTCAAAGTTTTTCCAAAAAAATCAATTTTTTGATTTTTTTTTGGTCAAAAACCAAAAATTTTGAAAATCCGAGATAGCAGTTTTGTAGCGCCGCTTTTTGTCTACTAGACCATATAAAGAACTTTGAAATTGCTTAATAACTGTAGATTTGGTGAGCGTTTCAAGATTGCATGTTTTTTGCTCATTTTTGCTCGAACATGACCTCAGTTTGACCTCAATAACTCCTGACCTAAGGTGACCTAAGACTTGAAATTTGGTGTGAAGGTGTCAAATTGATGCCCGGGAAGGTACTGAAAATTTGGCGGCGCTGCGCGCCGCCGTTTTCTTGCTATTCAGGAAAAACCACAGGGGGGGGCCAAAATGGCCCCCCCCCAACGGGGCGAGGGTTAACAACTCCGGTAAGAGCCACGGCTGCAACGAATAAATGCATGCTTATATTGGGATGTATAGTCGACTACAGAATGATGTTCCACTCCTCAGAAGCTATCAGTTGACCGGAGCGCTAAGTTGTGCCGTTTATCACGCAATTAAGCGTGTCGATTGTGAGCATTGGGACAAAGCTATAATTTGTGAACTCAGCCCGTGTGATGCGGCACAGCCTACCACTCCAGGCAAATAATTGCCTGTGAAAAGAGGAACATCATTCTGTAGTTGACTATACCTACAATTGCCAGGTTAACGCGTTATTTAGTTCGTTGTCGCAAATAATTATCCTGATTGAGTACAAATACAGCAAGTTGAGTGTGCGATTGGGATGTGGGCCGGATGCCTAAACTTCTCGTCACTGCGCTGTAGGAAATTTGATTCACACTTTATAAAGAATAGCTTGAAGCCTGGATGATCGAAAACTCAGAAATCATTGCGTAAAAACCCACGATCCGCCCCTTGATCGATTGAACACACCATCAAATGCAGTACCTGCAAAACATCCGAAGAGAAAAACTCAAAATAATGTGAGTTTACGCTAGAGTTTATGGACTATATTCCTGATCGTCAAAGTGTTGAAACATTGTGTGGATGCTATCGCATGCTTCTAGGCATTAAAAGTTTAGATTTAGGTACTAGTGCGATATATTGGTGGTTATAATTGTGTTTACTATATCTAGAACAAAAAGGTGTTTTATGATATGGTAAACAAATCCATTTATGCGGTTTATGTACAGTTAACACAGCTACGAAAAAAGAAATTGTTTATTATCACGGTAGGTACTAAATGAGCACTAAAACAATAACTGTAATAAAGCCATTGTGCGCACTGCATTAAGATCAAATAGCCCTATCGTTCTAGCAATTTGCCAGACGTTGATCTACTTTTGGACTATATTTGGACTACCATTTAGGCCATCTATAAAGCATGTCTACCAACTATAGGCAACTCGCTCGACTATAAGCGCCTTACCTGCGCTCGGCTGGATCAGCCATTTTACAGACCGGCGTGGGACTTGCACACGGCTCGCCCAGCCTTCGCATAGAACTGGGCGCCATCCAGCGTGCACCGACACACCTATGAGGGCCCGCAGTAGAAGAAGAAACACAGCAGAAATGCAGCAGAAACAGTCAGCGGTTAGCTAAAGGGGGCGCCACCGGCGCAGAAGGTAGGGAAGTTTGATGAATATACAGCACAGCAAAAGCACGGCAGATATAAAGGCTGAATACAGAAGTCAGAAAGAGATAGTTAGCTATAAGGGGAAACCATAGGTTGAATGAAAGCAGCATAAGAAATACACACCTCAGAAGAACTGAAGTTAGCTATGCATGAAAAAAAAACACAACGACCAAAAAAGAAATGGAAATTTCGAAAACGATATTTCCAAACAAATCGCAGTATGCATCCACGAACGCAATTGGCCACAAGTGATTCACACCATCGTGTTTTGCATCACTATAGCTATGCGTTTCTACGCATGACTGAGCAAAAATATAGGTACCTACTTGCAAATGGCCGAAAGTACGTAGATTTGGTATCTGGGATGCAAAACACAAATAATATGCAAATATTGATTAATGTGACTTTTTGAAATAAAAAAGAATCGACCGTCGGTCACCTCCGTCAAGCATGGCCGTCTGATTTGAGCGTGTACCCACACATAGGTAGGCTTCACCATAATCAAATGCGTTAAACGCTGGAAGGGGTTATACAGAAAGCTGATAGTTATGTGCGAATGTAAATAAAACAACTTTCAAAACTGGACAAAATCAGGATGCACAAGCTAGGTAATAAACTATAAAAGCAAACCAGACATTCTTACCCTTGCTACAAAAACTGTCCGTGGATTTCCCCTAAAATCCACTACGGACGTGGTAGATTCTACCACACAGCGGTACGTACCGCGCATTTGAAGCATTGCGAGTGGAAGTTTTTGTTGAGAGCCTCCACCCAGCGGTCTCCTGCCTCGATCGGGAACCCGCAGCCCACGCACTTCGTGGTGAACAGCTCGTTCCAGTCTGCGGATAGATGGAATGAGAGTGAAGACGTTGACGAAGTCAAAGACTGATCAGCAGCATTTCCCACATGTTACTAGTACCAAAGAAGATCCCAGCAGGGCTCAGTGGAGCTCACCGAATTCTCCTCGCAGCATAGCTCACCGTTTTCAAGTACAGTTTCTGTTGAGAGTACTGCGCGTCGGTGCGTCGGATCCATCAAGCCTTACCGACGAGAAAATTGTACAGCTAACCGTACTCAAGATTGACAGTCCTAGACCAGTATGGCAGTCCGCTCTTCGACCGTTGTCGCGGTTTCGGCTCCCTGTTCTCGCAGTAGAACAGTCTATTCTTTAGCTCACCGTTGCCGTTATAGCTCACCGTTCTCGCGGTTATAGCTCACCGTTCTCGCAGTACGGCAGTCCGTCCTCGAGGAAGAAGGCCGAGTTTCCGAACAGGCCTCCGCAATAAGCGCAGGCGAAACACTCCGGATGGTAGGATTTGCCGATCGCCTTCAGACAATCCTAAAGGACAAACGGACAGTCAGCCATTAGACAGAGAGGTGTGGGCAAACGGATAAATTTACTGTAGACGGCCATGAAAACAGTTGGACAGGGCATCCACCCGAAGACTTTACATGTCTTAGCAGTCATGATCCTTCGTTAACAATGCAAACATTTAGGCACGAACGGATGATGCGTGATGACGCAAAAGCCAGTAATAAATATATGATAGAACAATAATTATTGTCCGAAATGCGCTTGAGTCAAATGAGACGACCCATGACTAAAAACGTCCCGAATCGTTGAACAAAGAAAATGAGCAAAACACCCGTACTCCATCCCTACTCTCCGTAGCCAGGAGCCTGCCACTAATAGGGTTAAAATTCCCTATATTTATACACCAGTATAACGCCTTTGGGGCGACTAACGGAGCGAGCGAGAGGGTGAGCCTTGCACGTGCGAAATTGCGAGGGGATACCTCCAACTGAGTTGTGCACGGCACCCTACTAACCGGTCTCTAGCGATGTGCCAAATTTGAGCACAATCGGCCCAGCCGTTCTCGAGATCTGGAAGCGGCACCCTGCACGTGCGCACGTGCAAAATGGGTCCCAACTGACTTTTGCACGGCACCCTACTAACCGGTCCCTAACCATGTACCAAATTTGAGCGCCATCGGTCCAGCCGCTCTCGAGATCTGGAATCGACCCCTGCACGTGCGCACGTGCAGCAGCACCTCAACTCTGGCACATGGATATGCATTGCATAGTGGGTGCCTACCTACATGCCAACTTTCAGCGCAATCGGCCAAGTAGTTACCGAGATATTGCAACAATTACAAAAGTGACACCTCTTCGTTTTGCACGTGGCACGTGCATAAGGGGTCACCCACATGCATCGGGAATAGACCAATACTTGGTAGAAGGAATGAAGCTACCCTACAAAAATTACCGCATGTAAATCGGTCAAGTGGTTGCTGAGATATAAGCCTCGCAAAAGCGTGACCACGGCCGGCCGGCCGGCCGCTCATACTCAAAAATTTCCGTTAATTACGGAGCGAGCGAAGTAGGTAGAACCAGTATAACGCCTTTTGGGGCGACTAACGGAGCGAGCGAGAGGGTGGGCCTTGCACGTGCGAAATTGCGAGGGGGTACCTCCAACTGACTTGTGCACGGCACCCTACTAACCGGTCTCTAGCGATGTGCCAAATTTGGGCACAATCGGCCCAGCCGTTCTCGAGATCTGGAAGCGGCACCCTGCACGTGCGCACGTGCAAAATGGGTCCCAACTGACTTGTGCACGGCACCCTACTAACCGGTCCCTAACTGTGTACCAAATTTGAGCGCAATCGGTCGAGCCGTTCTCGAGATCTGGAAACGACCCCTGCACGTGCGCACGTGCAGCAGCACCCCAACTCTGGCACATGGATATGCAGTGCCTAGTGGGTGCCTACCTACATGCCAACTTTCAGCGCAATCGGCCAAGTAGTTACCGAGATATTGCAACAATTACAAAACTGACACCTCTTCGTTTTGCACGTGGCACGTGCATAAGGGGTCACCCACATGCATCGGGAATAGTCCAATACTTGGTAGAAGGAATGAAGCTACCCTACAAAATTTACCGCATGTAAATCGGTCAAGTGGTTGCTGAGATATAAGCCTCTCAAAAGCGTGACCACGGCCGGCCGGCCGGCCGGCCGCTCATACTCAGAAATTTCCGTTAATCTAAGGAAAGACTACGCTCGCTTCGCTCGCTCCGTAATAACGGAAATTTCTGAGTATGAGCGGCCGGCCGGCCGGCTGGCCGTGGTCACGATTCTGCGACGCTTATATCTCAGCAACCACTTGACCGATTTACATGCGGTAATTTTTGTAGGGTAGCTTCATTCCTTCTACCAAGTATTGAACTATTCCCGATGGATGTGGGTGACCCCTTATGCACGTGCCACGTGCAAAACGAAGAGGTGTCACTTTTGTAATTGTTGCAATATCTCGGTAACTACTTGGCCGATTGCGCTGAAAGTTTGCATGTAGGTAGGCAGTAGGCACCCATTAGGCAATGCATATCCATGTGCCAGAGTTGGGGTGCTGCTGCACGTGCGCACGTGCATGGGTCGATTCCAGATCTCGAGAACGGCTGGACCGATAACGCTCAAATTTGGCACATGGTTAGGGACCGGTTAGTAGGGTGCCGTGCAAAAGTCAGTTGGGACCCATTTTGCACGTGCGCACGTGCAGGATGCCGCTTCCAGATCTCGAGAACGGCTGGGCCGATTGTGCTCAAATTTGGCATATCGCTAGAGACCGGTTAGTAGGGTGCCGTGCACAAGTTAGCTGGAGGTACCCCCTCGAAATTTCGCACGTGCAAGGCTCACCCTCTCGCTCGCTCCGTTAGTCGCCCCAAAAGGCGTTATACTGGTCTAAGGAAAGACTACGCTCGCTTCGCTCGCTCCGTAATCACAGGAAGATAACTGCAGTCTTCCATCATCAAAGCCCACAAGGCACAAACAACAAAACCAACCAACCTAACCATCCACCTACTGGTGTACCCTCCTGTTAGAACAGCCATAAATCATCGTTAAGATTGGGTAGCGAAGGCGGGTTCAGGGCCCTCCTAGCAGGAGGGCACGACATCCACCCGCACCCAACATCCCCCTTACGTACCCCCTTGATGCGTTTCTGGCACTTGAAGCAGATGGGCGCCAGGCTGGTCTCCCAGCACTTCTCGCAGTACGTCTGACCGTCCACCTCTACGAAACCAATGTGCTCCAGCTCGCAGCGGCAGTTGGGGGTGGCGCAGACGAAACAGGCCGGGCACCAGCACTGACCCAGAGCCGTGATAAACGGGCCTCTGTAGGCGACCGGGGAGAGGTCAGCGGCAGGGGCGGCGCCAGGGGGTCAGCGGCAGGGGCGCCGCCAGGGGCGGAGCATGGGGCGCGTCAAATGATGAACAGGCCGGACACCAGCACTGACCCAGCGCCAAGATGAACAGACCCTTGTGGGTGACAGGGGAGAGGTCAGCGGCAGGGGCGAGTCCAGGGGTGGGGCATGCGGAGGTCACTCAGAGGCTGGTGCGGATTCAGGGATGGGGCGGAAAGGGAAAATCTCTAATGTTTGGGTAGGGACCCGTTCAGGATGAGGCACGAGTAGGGCGAGCTTTGTGTTCAACGTAAAGGATTCTGAGTCCGAGAAGCGTCCAGTGATGGAGTGCGATATATCTTGAGGTGGGGCAGCGATGAGTAATGGTGTGGAACAGGAGCGATGCATTGAGTTTCAGGGGCGTAATTAACTAAGTCCTCAGATCCAACACGTAATTATCCATCAGTAGCGTTCCAGGCGTTTCAGGGGCGTAACAAACTACGTCCTCAGATCCAACACGTAGTTATCCACCACGAGGTTCCATTCACACATCCACATCGCCATCCACTCCACGGATCCAAATTCCAATCCACATATCCACTCACCGGATCTGATTTCCGCAGGTGTGGCAGACGGGGATCCGCGATCCGGCGGTGGCGGCCGGGTTCATCGTACCCCGGCCGCGGCGCGGGGCGTTCCTCCCCGCCGTCGAACCCTTTCCACCTCCACCACCGCCGCCTCCGCCAGTTCCCAGGCCGCTCAGACCTGGCAGACCGCCGTTGAAGCCGAGCTTCCCCGGGACGCCGATAGATGGTGCTGGTGGCGCCGCCGGCTTGGGCACCACCGGCTTGGGCGCGGCTGCAGGCGCGAACGAGGGCTGTCCGAAGTGTACCTGTTTGGGAGGGGCAGGAGCAGGGGCGGGAGCCGGAGGCGGAGCGAAGGAGACGGGAGCCGGCTTGGGCAGCACGGGAGGCGGAGCCGGCTTCGGGACAAAGGCCGGAGCCGGAGCCGGGGCCGGGGCCGGAGCCGGGGCAGGAGCGGGCGCGGGAGCCAGGGCGGGGTGCGAGACCTCGACGTGGCCTCCAGCGAATGGATGGGGAGCCGAGTCGACTTCTGTAGGCTTCGGAGGCCATGCGAATGTGGTGCCACCTACAGGGCAGGCGGGGAACTGTTACTGCACTACACCACACGCCAGGTGGCGGTGTTCTCAATGAGGTGTGCAAGGTGGGAGGAGCTGACCTTGAGGCACTAGCCAATCAGAGGCCAGAGTTCACTTGGGGGATAGCGCTGATTTTATAGCGCAGAAGGATCGTTTGATTGAATGTCTCCAATGAACGGCATAGGCAATTGTTGATTGGTCAGCTATCAAAGACGTCGTGATAAGTAAACCAATCATCAGCAAGCCTTGTTCATCTTTGGATAGGTATCATTCGGGGACGGCTTTCATTGGCACTGCGCACATCTCATTGAGAACACCACTCGATCAAGCAGCACGACAAAGCAACGACAAAGCATAAAAGAGTGAAGGAAGGCGCGCAAGAGTTGCGCTGAAGTTTCAGATCGCACTTTAGCTACCTATTTACGAGAAAGCACCACAAAGAAGATTCATATCACGTTCCTAAATTCAACTGCATACAAAGCACAGGAATGAGGAAAACGTAGAAACCCCAGTATGCTCTACCGCCTACACCAGATGTTCATATTCCTGCTCAGTGAAGCCAGTGTATCATTTCCTAAGTAACACGTTGCAAAAATATCCCGCGTCTTAATTCTGTGTGAAACCCGCGCACCGACAGGGGGCGGTTTTCCACCCCACCCAGAGGGTTTCCGTAACTAGCGGAAAAAACCACGGTGCATAGCGCCGCAAGATTTGGCATGACTAATTCCACATCAATTTTACACATGGTGAGCAAGTTTACACTTCTTACTTTTCAAGGTCAGGTCACCAGATTACTTTGAATGACCCGCCCTCAAATCACGTTTCTTTTGAGCAAAATGCTTACCTAATTATAAACCAAAGCAAGCTCTCCATGCAAGCTTCCGAGCTACGTGTGGGGATGTTTTAAGCAAATTCATGCAAAGCCAGTCTTGCTCAAGGCTATATAATGGCTTGCTTTGGGCGGTGTGTTGATTAGAGGTGGCAAAAGATGAAAATTTTGGGAACCAGACTCGAACCAGACCCGGCTGGACATTTCTGGAACCAGTCAGACCCGGTCTTAGTTGGAATCGGAACCAGTTGAACCCGTTCCCCAAAAGTCAATTAATACAAACTACTTGTAGGTATCATTAGTTGCATCAAGTAAAACAGCCTATTTCCCACTGGGAATACTCACGAGCTATTGTGTGCGCAAAGAAACATTCACTTCATATTTTGCAATAATGTGTAATGTGCAATATGTATAGTTTATGGAAGGACCCGGTTGGACCCGTCAGAAAATTTCCAGGAACCGGTCTGGACCCATATGGGTCCAGACTGGTTCTTTGGACCGGGTCCTCGGGTCCACATTTTGCCACCTCTAGTGTTGATGCGTGATGCTTATAACCGTCTATGGAAGCTAAAAGTCGAATGAGCTGCATAGATGTCTGAATGGTGATGAAGGATCACAGGATTAGCTAAGCAACGCGTGATAGGATTGAAAAAATGGATCGATTGGAATGCTAGGATGCAACATACCAATGTAGGCCTACACACTATACTGGCAGGAAACAATCTATTGATTGGAGACGATCAGAGGAGTAGGAAACCCGCATAAGAAGAGAATAAGCGATGCGAAGTTGGGATGGAAACTCGGATATTTACACAGATCGCTTATAAGAACGCCAGGAATGTTGGATAATTGGGAACAGTATTCAAAAGGGATCGGCAATATGCATCGATATTAAAGTATGAAAGAAATATTGATAAACCATGGCATGGTAAGCATATGCATTGTGATGACTGATGAGTTAACTTAGCCAAGCATAGCATTATTTGATTTCTGACCTCGACATTAATAATTCATTTCGGTTACATCTCAAGCAACGCCCGTTGGCATACCAGTCGATCGAGCCACGTTCTTAGACTGACAGCTTATCTGTCACGTAACCAATAACCGTGACGGACTTGCGTGACGGGTTGTCAGTATTTCGTGGTCACGTCAAGGTCACGTCACGTCACCTCGCCGTGTCGCGTTATAGCACGTCTAGTTGTAACGTCACGTCTCACACAGTCTATGTAGGCGCGATGTAACATAACTAGAACGTCCTGCTAGAATTCACGAAGGCAGTGACCGAGAATTGTCGGGGTTAGGAGAAAGCGGAAAGCGGAGAGAGAGAGAGAGAGAGAGAGAGAGAGAGAGAGAGAGAGAGGGAGAGAGGCAGAAAAAAAGACAAAGTTACGGATGTGGAGGTAGATGAAGAACGAAGAGACAAGTAAGGATAGTGGGCCGCAGAATATCAGTAAAGGAGATTGTCGAGGAATTGAAATGGAAAGATCGTGAGAATTGGTAGAAACTAGAAGAAGGGAGGATAGGGTGAAGTAGGGAAAATGTGTGATGTGTCCCAGAACAGACTACAATAACTGATCTTATATTGGGTTAGGGTGCGCGGTCGATCATTTTTGCCGAAACCTGAGCTGAAAGGTTAGCATTGTGTGAAACTAGTGTTGTGCATTTATCTCTCCTTGAAGGCCGTCGGTGGTGACTCTCCTCTGCGACCTTCGAAATCGCCTGCCCCAGTTGGCCCGCGCTTCAACGACCTGAATCGCCGCGGGCTATGTCGGGCAGGCGGCCCACTCTTGGCGAGCGACGAGACGAGAGTGCCAGTGGGTGGGAGAGGAGAGGGAGAGAGAGGAGAGGAGAGGAGAGGAGAGGAGAGGAGAGGAGAGGAGAGGAGAGGAGAGGAGAGGAGAGGAGAGGAGAGGAGAGGAGAGAAGAGGAGAGGAGAGGAGAGAAGAGAAGAGAGAGATGTATAGAGAAAGAGAGAAAGAGAGAGAGAGAGAGAGAGAGAGAGAGAGAGAGAGAGAGAGAGAGAGAGAGAGAGAGAGAGAGAGAGAGAGAGAGAGAGAGAGAGAGAGAGAGAGAGAGAGAGAGAGAGAGAGAGAGAGAGAGAGAGAGAGAGAGAGAGACGGAAAGAAAAAGTCTGAGCTCCGAAGCTCTTCGTCCACGACTAAAATCATCGTCATTGTCGAGGTTTGCGTTACCTGCGTTTGATGGAGGCGGAGAGGTGTCTTCGGCTCCCGTATAGTGTGTCTCCCTGCTACATTCGGATGACATCGCCTCCCTCCGCGAAGCCTCGAGACGTTCCCACACTTCATCGGACTGGTCCATCATATCTCCAGCGTGAGGCGATCCTACCGCTTCTAGATGAGGCTCATCTTGGCTCTGATAGGCATAGGCAGACTGCGGCATCGAGTAGGCTGAGCCGTCTACCACTTCTGGTTGAGGGGAAATTTCGTCGTTTTGGTGTGATTCCCATCGTGACATGGATTGTGATGATGTCTCACTCCTGGATGATGATACATGTGTGCTTTGTGAAGACATGCTGGTCTTTTCAGAGTAACAAGACTCAGACTCTTGCATTGTCTGAATTGATGAGGATTTTTCTGTTCTTTCATAGCTCTGTTCGGTTCTGCTATGCAAGGATTGAGTTAAATTTTTCTGCTGTCTGCATTCTTCATCGTCCTCTTGAATTGTGAACTTCACACATTTGCCTTTCGAGTGATCGGATGGCATCGGCTTATCAACGCTATCGCTGGCTGTCTCGGTGTTTTTCGAGACCTCCGTACGCTTTTGAGCCTCTGCTTCCATGATGCGTCGTTCATTTTCCTCTTTTGCCATCAAAGTCTCCCGGTCATCATCAAAAGCGCCTACCAACTCACTCCTTCGATCTTCCTCACATCTTCCCTCATCCTCCATCTTTTGCGGCTGCGTGAGCCCAGAGTCTCTAACCGGTTCAAACTTCCTGACTCTCCTGTTGGGTAGAGGAGAACCGGACCTCACCGCGGCCGCCGTCTCACTGATTAGCTTCTTCTGCTGAGCGCTCAGCTCGCTCAAACTGGGCACGTCAGCCGGTAAAGGCTGCTCGCGACACCACGCCTTGACGTCTCTCTCCATTTGAGCGACCCTTTCCAACTGGGCGCGATACTCCTCCTCACTCGCATCTCCAGCTCTCGCAGCGGCTGCTGTTTCCACCTCTAGTTCAGCTCTACGGCGTAGTAGATGTGGCAAGGGACTTGGTGAGCGATCTCCGCGATCTCTGCCACCCGTGCGACCCTCGGGTAGGTTATCATCACCGTCCCGAGCCCCAGGGTCGCCAGCGGGCGGGTGCCACTCTCGAGCCTCAGGGCCGACGGGCGGAGGGACAAACGGGGGTTGGTGCTTCTCCCGAGCGGCCACGACAGGTTGCAACATGTCGTGAAGGGTGTGGAAGTCTGGTGTGTCGTGAGGAGGTAGACCGCTGCCCGCCTGTGGGTACCAAATTGGACTGGCGGTGGGTTGTTCAGGGTCGTGTGCTGGGGGCCATTTGAAATGGGCGCGCTTGGGGCAAGCTATATGTGAAATGCCGCCTAGGAGTTCGAACGTGCAATGTCCGCCCAAAGTGAGGTGGGTACGTGATAAGTGGCGAATGTGTGAAAATGGAGACCAAAGTTTTATTAATCGTGCGTATGCGTTGCAAAATTATAAAAGGAGGCGAAGGTAATAGGAAAACAATATGTTGCAAGAAAATAAATTAAATCATTAAGGAGTAAACAAGCAAGGCAATTAGAGTACAATATTTCGAAAAACAAAAGACACAGCAAATCGCATGCATGAAATGGAATGCATGCAAATCAAGAAAAGGGAAACAAATGAACAAAAACAATCGCCGCAGCCCCAAAGGTAGGAATTGGGAGCGGCAAGGATGAAAGAAACGACATAGACGTTAGAAATTCTGAAAAACGAACAAGTCTCATAGCCAGCGCCTGCCATAGACTATGAAAAATAAAATGAAGACACAAAAATAAATGAAATTGGTGGCGTAACGCATTCAGTCTCGTAATATATGAGCAGAATGCCATGCAGGTTCGATATTTTCTAAACCTAGCTAAGTGACATTTTTAATTGCTTTCTGTAAAAACCCGTTTGTGCGTTATAAGACAAATAAGGAATCATTTTGGATAAGCGCTGGCCTTTATCTGCACAGACGTTGACATTGGTGTCGAAATAGTTTTTAGGGAGAATCCCATTCATTTTAGGATCAGTGTGTTTTGTGAGGCATTTGCCACTTCCTCACTTTTTCTCTTTATATAGTCACTGAATGGTTCCTCCAATATTGAAGTATAACTAAAATTCGCCGCCACTCATTTTTTGAACATTAGGCTTTCGTTACAAACATATGACAGTGTTTGAAAAATCACTGCGAGTATTACAGTTAAGAGGACGACGATGCAATAAACGCTTGAAGACGGCATATGTGCGTATCTTTGTCTATACTGTGACGATTTGAGGTATTGATATGATCTACTCTCGTCTCTCACAATACTCTTTTCCCAATATTCCTCATTTTATCTTATTCTGTCTTCCTGTGACCTTTTCAAGCATCTTGTCATCCTATTTAAACCTCCCTAATAATCTTGCATTATTTTGCTCTATATCAAATCAATATCAATCTCTACAACATTTTGGAAAATACGCACACACTGAACGCAAAGCACTAAACACAACCACAAGAGTAAAAAATACTCCCGACCCTAACCCGATAGGGCGTAGTTACAGTACTGACCTTTTCTCTGGGGCACATAGCTGGTGTAATCCACTTGGGAGATTCCCGACGATCCCGCTCCGTACAAGTGGGACTTCTGGGTGGACTGCTGGGAGGATTGCTGATGGAACTGCTGCGTGGACTGCTGCTGGAACTGCTGGGTTTGCTGCTGGTACTGCTGCGTCTGGTACGGCTGCGACACGGGTGCCGGAGCCGGAGCCGGAGCCGGAGCCGGAGCCGGAGCCGGAGCCGGAGCCGGAGCCGGGGCCGGAGCCGGAGCCGGAGCGGGAGCAGAGATGGGCTGGTAGCTCCCGGCAGCCGGAGACGGCTGTAAGGGTAAAGGTAGGGTAAGTTTCCGAAGGCACCGGTAGAGAATAGTTGAGGGGTAATCACAGAGCAATCAGGGAGTAGAATAGATAGTTGTCGGAGGCAAACGCTCATAGGCCAGGAACGACAACGGTAAGGAAGTGCAATGTAGAGACGAATGTATGCGGAGCTACACATCAAAACGAGCATTTGATTACGATGTGGTGCAATTTGATGGCAAGCAGCATGAAAGAACGAAAAAGTATTGTTTGTTTGTTTATTAGGGCTTTAGGGTGCGCCGACTACCAAGGTTATTTTGCGCCCAAGAGAACGAAAATGTCAGCATCGTTTTGTTCTTCTGTTTGTCCGTATTTTTTTTTTTTACTTGTATGAGTAAAATTGTGCAAACCTATGGAAGGATTCACCTAGACACGATGAAAATACATAACTTTTAAAGGGACCCTCCCACCTTAACATTAGATCTGAGTTGAGATAGCCAAAATGGGGTCCCTGGCTCACAATTACCGGTTTCGGCACTGACAACATCGAGAAATGCCTTAAATCGGAAATATTGAATTTCAAAATTGCAGCATTTTGATTCCGAGGGGCTAATGCATAGGAATACCCCTCTGAATGTGTGACGTCAGCGCAGATATCTAACGATTTTTAAATGTTTGACTAAAACGTTTTGTAGCACGCGGTGGTATATGCTGCTTTGCGCGCAACAAATGCCGCACTTTCAAATAAAGTCGCTAGGAACAGCGGAGATCCCAAAAAGTAAACAAAATAAAAGTCTAATATCTTGAAAACCGGTGAATATTTTTCGATGAAATTTGGTAGATTTTCGTTTTTTCTCTTTCTGAACCGAGCGACATCACTTTCATGCCAATTCATTAACTTTTTTAAAGGTGGGAGGGTCCCTTTAATATTTGGTCATTATCTTAAAAATATTTCAATCAGGGACGATAGAGAACCATTTACCAGAAGTTTCGTTAAACGAAGGCTGGTTTCTACTGATAGTGTTTTCAATGTTTTTTTTTCTGATAATGGGCATGCTACGGGGACTGTTGAGGATGCGTCTTGATATGGAATATGGCCCAATAGGTACCTAAACGAATTCCTTACTTGAAACCCTCCACGCCACATGGCTTGCGTTTCACTGATCCACTCCACGCAATCAGCGCCACGGTCACTTTACATCAGCCAATCACATCACTCCTCAACCTGCACTGGCCAATCACTGCTGCCGCTGCAGCGCTGACCGCCGCGATCGACAGTGGTCCTCAAACTGAGCCGCACTGACGGCATCTGTCGGTCGCCCTGCTCCGAGGCACGTCGGCCATCTTTGGCACGTGCGTTCGGCGCCAAGCATTCCGTACGTGTCGCAGCCGAGGACAAGTGCGTAGGTCGAGGATGATTTTTGAGTGTCAGCGTATCAAAATGACGACGAAAACGCGCCACAGGGGAGTTCTAGAGATAGACGGCAAGATAATAAAGATACAGAGACAAATAGGCACAATTTTGTGAGTAGATTGTTGTTGATACCACTGGAAAAGGCAACGAGTCATAATAACGAACGAGTCGGAAGTTTGCTCTCATCGAGGAACTACGATGGGCAGCATTGATCGTCTATGATATCTACAACTATCATCAACGTCTCATTTTCGGCATAAATGTCAAACGCCAACTACCAAATCTGCTCTACTACAGTTGCGAAGTCTCCTGCAAATCACGACACCCGTCGAATACCTTCTACATTGGAGATGCCCAGAGCTACAGCAAGCTACATCCTTAGTGGATATGTACTAACAACGCATGCAAATTGCTACAGTCTATCCTAGATACATACTTCATATATCCATATGGCAAACGAAGTATGCAAACACCTTTTGTTACATTGGAAGCTATATGCATCTGCTAGTTACAATTCACTCGCTGTTCCAGGAATGCCAGAAGCTTCCTACATTATTATTGTTGGTAGCTAACGTAATCCAAAAGAGTTTTAGTGCTAACTGAAGTCCAACAGCTACATTATAGTACCGAAACTACGTGACAGCGACAGTGTAATCTTCAAATAAACTATGGGCGGATTTCTGACAAAACATTCTCAAGTAAGTACCGTAGCCTTCGTCGGAGGCTTGGGAGCCTCCACCGGTGGTTCTTTCGGAATAATAACCGACTCAATTTCGGCAGACGCCGATGGAGTCAGAGAAGAGCCCTGGACGTTCTCAAACGGAGAACTCTGCACGTTCTCCGTCGGAGAACTTACAGTGGGCTCAGCATGAGAGTCCACAGGAGGCTTGCCAGCGTGACAGTCCTCAATCTGTGAACAGCCGCCGATAAATTGTACATAACAGTCGCCGGCTATGCCTGTTCGGAATTGATGCGCATCGTGCTCACGCTCGTCCGGCCACAGCCAATCAGAGAGCGCGATAAGATGGCTAGTGATTACGTCAGCAGGCATCATCAATTCACTGACGAGATAGAAAACTAATGACTGTTGGACCGGCTCCTGACGTCAGAATGACGTGGGTTTATATCGTTTGTCGCCGATATTTACACTGGCAACTGGACGAAGATTCCTGTCAAGTTATTTCACTACAGCGCTCCCCATTCATTCGGCTAATGGGAAGTGTTAGGAATTCGAATTTCGAACATTTGTGTACCAAATGGTTACCGGTCTCCTAAGCTATCGTGACATATGCTTCGCATTATAAAACCTAGCTTGATCATCCATTAGTGAAAAAGTGCCTATCTTCTAACATCCCTGAAAACGTCATCCACAACAAAACTGACTCAAGAGATAACAGTGACACATAAAATTATTCTCGTTATGCGTCGTTTTGAAGAGGCATTTACAAAACCAAACATATGTACACACACTTCGAAGCATACTGGAAAACGGGAATAGTTCGGATACCAAAGCACACATGCCAGTTGTACACCACCTCCAGTGGAGCCACCTGGCTGAGAAGCAATGGATTTTTGAGCTGCTATCACACCATCCACACGTCTTGGTCACGCCGAAGGCAGGCATTCCTGGGAGCAGCAAATAATGCGATTGTCTCTACTAAGGAAGAACTCGAAGACACTACGGTGGAGCGATTCTACGCAATCGGCTCAAGGTAAAGCCAAAGCAGGCCTCGCGCTACTTCTACCTCATTGCTGTCAAAACGGGTTGATGTTCATAAATGCAGGGTCAAGCCAGTATTGGCCTAGCTACAGCCAAAAGTACTGGCCCAGCTCCAGCCATCTAACCACTGCAAATACTGATTCGTCTCCAGGCACCAAGTACAGGCGGGTTGATGGTGCCTCCCCAAAACTACTGTTGCGCATTCCAAACAAGCCTCATGACGTCATTCATTCCCGCGAAGCATGACGTCAAACTCCAGCGGAGTCACGCCCAATCACTGGCAGGGGCATGCTTCTCAAGGTCACCGCTACGAGGCGCCACGGGCCGCCCTACCTGGAACCCGGACGCCGATTGGCTGCCCAGCTGTGACGCGATCGCTGATTGGCCGGGGAACTGTAAAGCGCCCGCTGATTGGCCTGGGAACTGCAACGCGCCCGTCGATTGGCCGCCCTCCACGCGGGTCTCGCGCTGGTACATTTTCTGCTCCTGTTCACGTGACTCCACGACTTTTCGTGTGCGCGTGACCGTCGTCCCTCCAACCGTCTCCACCGAAGTAGCCACCGTTTGGTGAGACTCATGAGACTCGTGAGACTCCGCGTGCTCCACCTGAGTCGTGGAACCACCCCCGGCGTTCAGGACGCGTTCGAAGCGATCCTCCAGAGTGTGGCCTTCAGTACGCTGCTGCTGATCGACCTGCTGCTGTTGTGGGAGGCCTTGCTGAACGTCTTCATCCGTCACCAAGGAGGTTTCTTCAGGGAAGGAGACGCGACGCTCTGGCTCCAGCTGTGCCGGAGGCGGTGAGGCCACGATCGGCTGGGGCTCGGGAGACGCCACCGGAGAGGGGACGACCGCCGGCGGACGGGGCTCGGGAGATGTGACTGGCGGAGGGACGACCGCCGGCGGAAGGTCCTTAGTGCCGCCGAACGCGGCCGCTTTGTCCTTGAGAGGTCAAACAGAGGTCAAGGTAGCAACACAGACACTGGCTCCCGGTGAGGTGTTAAGATGTTAGAACATTGACATTAGACTGATATGGCAGAACCAGAAGAATTAAAGTAGCTAGAAACGCGGGTGGAAATGAAGTAAGAATCTGAAGTCACATACACTGCAAAAGAACTGGGCAATCAAAACCAGAGGAGGAGATTCAAACGACTCGTGACGTCTACTCGAGTTTTTAGGAATAATTAGACTTCTTTTCAAAGAAGTTACGTAGCACTAAACTATTAAATACCTTCAAAAACTTTCCAACCATTTTAGACACAATGTCAACAACAAGCGGGAGCAGATTTTCAAAGGTCGCTATAAGAACTATTTCACACAAAATGGCACAAGGTGGAAACAGCACGCCCCACCAAAATTCACATTACATCCGCATCAAAAAAGTCATCGTCAAAACAATCAGCTGACCGTTGCGAAGTCAGCTGATGATCGCCTGGGGCGTCACGCCACTACTGTATACCTTGAAAGATTGTGGGGTGCGGTTGAAAGCATTAAAATGCTTCGTCTCCGTGTCAACTGCCGTCACCAGTTTGACAGAGCCCGTGGACGGGTCTGTCTTTATCATCGTGGCGGAAGTCTGCGGTAAGGTCAAGGTCGCTGGGGTCAAGGTCACAGCAACAGGGGTCATGGCCGCAGCAGGAGGAGAATGCCACACACAAGGGGGAGCAGTCGCGGCAAGCTACTTAGATAAAGTCATAGGTGAATATACATAGAAATGTAGCGAAGAGTATGGTATTTCCAGAGCAGAAATAGTGAGTAGAGAAATGCACAAAGGATCTGCCCCTGTCGCTCCACAGCTCTGACCTCCTCAAATGTCCTCCAATTTGCTCAACACTCCTCCAAACTCCTCTCAGAGCTTCAGCCTCTCCGCCGATTTCCTCAGAGCTCCTCCGCTCCTCCTCGCCTCGTCTCGGGTCTTCTCCATTTACCTCCTAAACGAAAAGCATTGTTTCGTAGGCAGTAATGAATAGTAAAGGTGCATTTAAAGATTCATTCACGCACTCGTTTACTCAAAATGCAGTAAGATTCATAGCAATTTGAAATTTGGATTGATTCAAGCTTAGCTTATTTCAAAGCATGGGTTTGCATTGCATTCACCATGAAATCAGATTTACTCAGTCGTGTTAGCGTTCAGCCAACTTCGACACCGACTCCAACTCCAGTCTCCTCGTCGACTCCGACTCCGACTCCGACTCCGACTCCGACTCCGACTCCGGTTCAGCAACAGCCATGGGCGATGCCGTAATGTTTCTCCTCACGGGGGCTGCACTTATCGTGCCTTAATTACTGTAGTACCGTTTGCTAGTTCTGAAGCTCGAGCTAAGGCCTTGTACCTATCGTGAGCATCGAAGTGTGGTGTGGGGGTTTTTTACCCCCTCTAACTTAGCTCCTAGGTCGCGTGGCGGCACGTGATAAGCGACGTTCGAAAGAGCATAAGAAATTATGAAAGAAGTAAAAGCTTCCTTCATAGTTTACCCCGGACCATATGGGCTATGGTCCGGTCCCTTTTTTACTTAGCCTGTCAAATTGTCCTGATTTTGCATTTTTGGACAAGTGGCTCGCAGCTCTTGGGCCAATATACAGGGCTATAGCATCCCGGAAAATATTTCTTACCGAACTCTTTTAGACATCAATTCAACAGTGTAGCTTTCAGGTAACATAAACCGTAAAAACTGTTATTCTTTATTTGTGCAATTAACTTTGACACAAAGCTTGAGTTTGAGTTATACTGATTGATTTCACCGGCACCATGGTTCTCTCGTCAAAACACATCGAACGAACTATAATATGACCCGAAACTAGTCAAATTTTAGCAATACCTCTATGATCGTTGCTGTCGGTTCGTGACCTTCCGACCAAGGGCGGCGCCACCGTGGGGGCAGTGGGGGGCAGACTGCCCCCACTGGCAAGAGGCCGTGGGGGCAAGACTATGTTTTTGCCCCCACAAAATTTGGCTGATGTATGGGAACAGAAGAACGGTGCAACATTCATTATAGGCGGTTATAATAGTACGCCTGTTTTTGACGGTCCTCGTATCAAGTGCGTCAGCAGAACGTTCGTTCTCGGACCGTCTGTCGCATATCTCCTACTCCCACTCATTCTCCTACTCATTTTCATTCACCAAAAGGCTGCCCTCGAGCTTGATCTCGAGGAGGTTGAGAAGTAGTTTATCAAAAGTCGGCCAGAGAAGAGATCACCCTCTTTTGGGAACCCTTAGACTGAGACTGAGCTCAGAGAGGTATGACAAAATGTGATAGGTATGTATATTCCGGGTTATCTGGAATTGTATGTGGGTCGCCCTAATGGAGCTTGTTCTTGTACCTATATCAATCGTATGTGAGAGAATCGCACATCTATACGTACTACGGGGAAAAGGAGAAATAGGTACCGACTATAGTTTTGAGGAACACACCATTTTACATCTCAACGAACAACATAACGTTTTCACAGGTTTGTGTCTCGCAATCTAGTTTTATAGTTTTATTTCGGCCGGGCCCGGGGGTAATCCTAACCACCGCAGCCCGGGGTAGCCCCCCCCCCCCTGTTTAACTCCGTTAATAAGGCAGGGCAGCTACGGAAACAAAAATGGTACCAAACGAAAAGTATCTATGAGAAGATTCTAAAGCACCTAAACTTTTTGACCTCAGGTCAGTTTTCAAGGTCAGAATTCAAGGTCAAAGGCAAAAACCGGCATTTATGTAGTGGTCTCAAAGTACGTGTTTCCAGAGGACGGCATGGTGCATAAAATCGGCTAAAAGGGATGTTGAACAAAAGAAGAGCATCCGTGGATTCCGATGATGTGCATAACATTCAAATTCAAGGTCACGATCATGCTCAAAATTGACCACAAACTTTGCACTTTTTCTTAATATCTTGTATACTAAATTCCGAGATGTTTTGATATGTTTTCAAGCTTAGCGGACCCCTATTTGTGCCTTAGCTTACGATACAAGGCTGCTACAAGGTCAAAGTCACAAGAGAGTATCCTTGCTAGAGGCTATTTCACTATTCAAGTCAGGCATAATAATTAAGACATGTTTTGCCATACTGAGGCTCTAAATGAATGCTTACAGCAAAATGCATGCCAGAGGCCCAGAATCGTGATCAGCGGCTACGAAATCATCACAAATGACCTTCCATGTGTAAAAAATCAACCAAATGTCATTCGAGGTCACATGAGGTCAACATAAAACTTCACCTTTTCCAAACAATATACATGTCATTCGACGCGTCTCGACAAGACTAATGCGAAGGTACCACTGCCGTAGCTCCTGGACTGGACCATTTTTGTTGAAGTTATTTGCGAAAAAGAAACTAAAGCCCCAGCTCGGGGTCGTTGCCCTGACCTCTGACCTCAGGTCACCAAAGTTACTTAAGTATTTTTTTCTAGGTCAAATGCTACACAACCGTGCTCGTAATTTGTCTTCATCTCTAAAACTCAATTTTTGGCAGCTGGTTGAAGTTCACGTCTGTGACGCCGAAGTTTGCCGTGCAGGAGTCTAGAAAAATCGGCCCTGAGACATTATCAAGGAGGCTAGGTCCAAATTGTTTGCTTCAAAAGATGTCAAATTAATGGGGGATAAGGTACAGCAAGTTTCGTCTTTCTATCCCTAAGCGTCCGTGAGGTATCGCAAATATTCACCAGGGGGAGGCGAAAAACGCCCCCCCCCCTTCCGGGCCCGCGACGGTTAATGGTTAAACTATACGCCTATGCATAAAACCTGAAACCAAAATAATTTTGAATAACAACATCTAGGGACAAGGTGCTCATGGATTTTGCAGATCGGCGTTATCAGACAACAGTCGGGTCAGTCTCAAGCTTGCCCCCACTGGCGAAAATTCGTGGCGCCGCCACTGCTTCCGACTTAATCTTTCACTCTACCAGATTGTCCTTAACAGCGAACTGGTTGACCCAGGACCGCAGGTCAAGAGAACAGCTCATTGAAGGGAAACGTCATCAACTGCAAGGGAGCCAAATTATATTTGGGTCACCACTCTCACAAACACCGGGCACCAATTATGTAGATCTTATTATCAGATCACATCTTGGCTGTCTTTTAGGACAGGGGTACATTAAATTTATCTCCGAGTTGCGTGTTATTTCCACTCCGTGGGCAATTACTGCCTGAGATTTTAATAGACATTCCGGAGTCGCAGCCGAGACAGCTTGTACGACTCTGACTCCGGCATCGACTTCTGACTCGGTGCCACGACATGACTCCATCCGACTGCGACTCCGCTTCCAACTCCGACTCCGAACTCCTGCATGACACACATACGTTTAAGCATAAACGCTCACCCTTTGAGATATTTGCCCTCGGGTCAGTGTTCATGCTGAGATCCGCCAATACTGTTCGCCCTCTGTACGAGTACAGCTGATTATCCATCAAATGCCATTCGGTAACATCAAATTTATACTCGCAACTAATCGTCCAATTTCACTAAGCTTACTAAACTTCGCTTTTCCTGAGGAGCGACAAGGGCAGTCCAAAGTTCTCGACAGTAAAGCTGTACCGTAAGACGGCATTGAAACAAAGTAGTACTGTGACACTACAAAGAGACGTACCTATAGAATTCGATCCAAGTACAGATAAGAAGATAGACGAGCGAAAATACAAACATTTTTTTTGCAATGCCGAAATCAGATATCTGAAGCAATGCAGAAAGTGCGGATGCCATACTGAACTATTCTACGAGGGGAACACTAAAACACATAACACCGCTAAGAGGGGCATTAAAAAAAGAAGAAGCCACCTGCTTCAAGATGGCGGCCGCCTACTCACCGAGCGCATTCCTGGGGGTCCTCGGTTGGCAGGGGCGGCCTGCGGCGCCATTGGTGCGGGCTGCGGTGACATGGGTGCCGCCGGTTTGGGAGCCACTGGAGGCGGCACCTTGGTCTGCTGCTGCGGGATGATCCTGGGCGCGTGCACGCTCGTCTGAGGGGCTCCGTGGCCGTCAGCTGAAATGTGACGTCATAGGTTATGGTGCCTGGTATTGGTGATGTCACTGGTAAAAGTGCTGTCACGTATTTTGGCTGTGTAAACGAGTTCATGATTATAGGATCTAGATAGACGTCAGTTTAGGAATGGTTAAGTGAGGGAAGACTTTATTGTGCTAAACGTATTTTGTAGGCATTTGAAGATGATTATTAGCGTTGAATTATGTTACATTATCAGTAAAAAAATATTACAAAGTCAATGTTAGCGTTTTAGAACGATGTGAAACTATAATAAGAGATGATACACTGAAGTAGCGTAGCGTTCCGAAATATGCACTTCATTAGATTACATATCCCTATCGTGTGATATTAATCGTTAATGCTTGTTCGCTGAAGTGGGTTGCGAGTAAAATCATGAGCATACGTATAGTGTCAAAAGAAGATAATTCATGTCGAGAGAATGATGAGAAGCTGAAACATTTACAATACTCGTACGGTTCGAATAAGATGCTTGAGTTTATGAAAATTCATGCATTAACAGTGGGCATAGCAAACTCGGAAAAATAGAAGCCACAAGCAAGTCCAATTGAAATAGCAGGTCTAGAAAAGGAAAATCGAATGCTGTGCAGCAGTCATATAACATGCACACTACGCAAAAAGGAGCATGCATGGTAGGATTAAAAGGATTTCCATACCTATGCTTATTCGCAATGTTGCAAGCTATTTGAGTCTCCACAGTCTATGTCTTTCAGGAAAAAATTAACGGTATAGACATTACGTAGTTATATAATCATCATTGCCCTGGATGTATATCGTTGTTAGGTAAGGAAATCGTCCTCAGTTCTTTTTTTTCAAACTACGCGCTATCTTCGAATGTCAGCAGCGCCCTCTATACCACCACTTCGCTGCCACCTATCGGCGCCGCCGCGAACGTCTTATACTCACGTTTGACCATCAGTGACCGCATACTGCGCGATTTGATGGAGTTTAGCCCGCTGTTATCAGGATCTAGCGGAGCGGAGTCGACTGCCTCCTCCGGCGGCTCTGCGTGCGACTGCGGGTTCTGATCCATGTCCTGGACCATTTTCAGGACCTCAGACATGTTGCCGTCGTATTTCTTCTCGTTCTTCTTGAAGTCGACGCTGCAGAGGCAGCGGGCGAGGTGTGAACGGCCAACGGGCGGGTTTGGAGAAGTGTGAACGGCAGCTGCGCGGGCTTGTAGATGTGAGAGGTGTAAGAAAAGTGTATTGAGTGTAAGCAGTCCATTGTAGAGTTTTTAGAGGTGTGAAGGGCCGACGAGCGGGTTTGTGGAAGTGTGAACGGCCGATGGGCGGGTTTATAGAGGTGTGAACGGCAGCTGCGCGGGCTCGTAGATGTGAGAGGTGTTAGGAAAGTGTGTTGAGTGTAAGCAGCCCATTGTATAGTTTTTAGAGGTGGGATCGACTAGTGGGTGGCTTTGTAGAGATGTGAACGGCCGACGGGCGGGCTTGTAGATGTGAGTTGTGTGAGGGAAGTGTGTGGAGTGTAAGCAGTCCACTGTGGTCTTTAGAGGTGTGAACGACCGTCCAGTGGGCGTGTTTGCAGATGTGTGAAGGGCCAATCAGCGGGTAAGTATATATGGGTGTCTGGTTTAAGGATAGTTTGTAGAGGAGTTAATAGCCGATGGGCGGCTTGGTAGAGGTGTGAACGTCCACCGGGCAGGTTTGTAGAGGCGTAATTGGCTAGTGGGTTGCCTGGTAGATGTGTGAGCGCCTCCTTGCTTGCTCTAGCGCAGATTGACAATTCAACATTCGAATTCGTTTGATAAAAGCATTGATAGGATTGCAAAAACATGAGAGGAGATGTAAATATTGCCATTATGGTCAGAGCCATGACAAGATCCTCCACAAGTTGCGATCGAAGAATGATATGAAAAGCATGGACTCGGCAGAAACGTTGCAGACTGCGCCTATGTTTCCAACTTTACAACCCAAAATATGACAAAGTAAGAGAACAAATACGAAAACTCACAGAAGAGTGTCAGCTTCAAGAAAAATAATCCACATCATAAGCAGCAAGGCAAATAGTATTCTTATGATTCTAGCAAAACCATTACCTGGGATACATAAGCAAATAAATACCCGTAACACAAACGTATTTGCTTCTACGTTTACCATTGTAATTATTTATAAATGCGTATTTGTTATGCACGTTTATCCGCATATATGATTAATATGTTGTCGGCAAAATCAACCGGACGCGAGGAAACGCAGCAAAGATCCAGTACGAACTTCTGGAATGAAAAAGAAATGTGTACCTGGAATAACAGGGGAAAATCATGTTAATTGTTCAGCACGTTGCAAGAAAGCAGAAAAGGCGAATTTGGAAACCGTCGTGAATTGCAATAGATATTACAAGCCGGCCGAGCAGCCACCCTGCGGATGCCAGCTTTTCCTGGGTGCCCTTTCCTTGAAACGCAAATGAATGCTTCATTTCATACCAACATGTGTCGCACATTCAGCCTAAAAGCAAAAATGTCAGCACTTGCACTACTTCAAGTGAAATCCGACATGAGAAATGACCGTCGAAATTAGCAGCCACGTTCCCGGCCAAGTTCCTTCATTCCACCGGTGTGCCGGGCCAACTAAAGCGCTGAGGGCTGGACATCTGGCCCATAGCCACAGCCCACAGCGACCAGCGGGTACACGGGCAGTGGTGACGAAAGGTGGAGGAAGCGGTCTTGCCATGGTGTACGAAGACACAAGTTGATGACAGTTACAACCGTCAAAAATGCATCACTTTATACTCCTAAACCGAAGTTGCTTACAATGATATAGAATTTAACGTCATTTAACTTTTTTCACTACAATTTTCCATGGCGAAAAAATGACAATTCAGCATATCAAAGTTATGGCTCATCATTCTAGCTCTAGTGGTATCTACTGAAAATACATACTTTTGCGAAAAAAATGAAACATTTAAACTTCGAGAACCCGATCTCATTCCATCAGGTTCACTTTTAGGTGACTCGCTTTTAATTGCGTCTGTTTCTGAAAGAACCCACTTTCTATAGGCATGCCTTACTCCGAGAATAAAATGGGAGCAAGGAAATCCCTTGCAACAAGCCTAAAAATAATACATAAAGTTTACTAGAGTCTAACTCCGCACAGGGGCGTTCATTTCATTGACTCCGCCGGACCAACACTACCTCCCCGTCCCAGACTGTCTTTGACAGTCCCAGCTGAGGGAAGGGGGAGGAGGGGGTTCTGTGTTTGGCACCAGAGGTCAGCGCCTGGCGACTGACCAGGCTGATGACATAGTGGACAGAGGCGGTCTCAGGTCGGTGAAATAGGCGGAGCAGAGGCGACTCCAGGCCAGTATTGTAGGAGAGCAGATTCGCGCCTTAGATACCAAGTCAAGGTGATTCACTTAGTGCCATGTATGAAGAAACAGGGGAGAACCATAGAGAATCGCAGTGTACTCAATAATCCGACATTACGAAGAGGCTCTCATTCTGGTTTTGACTCCAGGTGGGTTGAGTGCTGAGGTATCCCCGAGGCTCATCCACAGCATCTGTTACCCAGATTGTCGTAAAAGGCGTAGTATTGCACTTAATGCTAGGCCTAGCCGTATGCCGCTGCATAGTCAAAGCGTCTGCTCTCGATAACTGCCACAAACTTGTTTGGAACGTGGAATACGCGGCCCAGATCCGAAGACATATGTGACTCCAACAACCACCCGCGTTAAATATTAGCATGACACAAGTTGTGATTTACGCTGCCTTAATAGTTTTCTGTTTTGAAATAGCACTCACTTTTCACCAATTTACCGGCCTTTGGCTCCCTCCGCTGGGAGTAACAGTGTTTATTTATCAAACACCATCCAGCGTACGATGTTTGTAATTCAAACAGTTGACAAACGTTGTAGCGCGTCTATCATAGGCACCATCACACCCAAAGACGTCAGCCCTGGCGGATCTGGCAGCGGGGAGGTATTTTCCTGGCAGCGACTCCGTGGAGGTTGTCTGACCGTGGCTATACGACGACAGGGACGTCGTCCACCGCCAGAGCAAAATGTCAGAGGCTTTGGGGATGTCGGAGGTATCTACACCCGCCGTGGATGCTGGAGCGAGTGAGGAGGTTTGGGAGCCTCTGGAGTGACCTGCTTCCTGTAACCGCCAATTACGAAGTCACGCTGGAAATTTGAGAACCTCAGGGTTGTGGGGCCTTCGAGACATCTCAACCAAGACGTTCTCAAAAATGCCAACCTAATATATTCCTGAACCCTATCCCCACTTCCTCTCGGCGGCAGAACATATAAACATAAGAAAGGCTGGGAACCGAGGAAGCCATCTAGTTAAATTCGCCAGTGCATGCCAAAGGCAGTCTCTTGTGTAGATTTCCTGGGGATAATCCATGATGTCTGGCGACTCCAGTTCTGGCAGACAGCTGTAATGATCCCAATACCTAAAGGAAAACGAGCTTCTGGAAGAAGCAGCTTGCCATCCATCATCTTATATTCGATAAGATAATTCAAGGATATTATTCCTGTATCTCGATGTCGTATGTTCGAGCAAAACGAGTCAGAAAAGAAGACGTAGGAAGTGAAATAAGCGAACCGAAACAGATGCGGACAAAGTCTAGAACTTCATCATACACCAGTGTGGCTTGAATTTTCAGGATGCTCGCACGTTCTGAAGACGAGGTGACCAACGAAAAAAAAAAACGATGCAATCTTCCTTTTCCATCAGTTTTGCTGCGCTTGAGCACTATATACTTTTTTCCTGGGCATAACACCGAAAGTGCAAACCTCTGAAAACGGCAAGAACAAGAAAGAAACCGGAAGAATTACATCGTGTATTCTAACGTCTGCTCATTCATGCGTGACCTAGGCATCGTCTTTTTGTGCGCTTTATGGTTCCATTGTGCCTATGGTAGGTACATCTGCGTTTACTTGCAAAAAGAAAAAAAAATAATGCATTGAACGTTTCGTTGCTGATCACTTACTGTCTCAAAATAAATGTAAGAGGATCCCTGTCCTGTTTGAGGATAGTAGGCATTTCGGGCTTGGGCATAGTAGGCACTAGACAACTACCCAAAATAGGCAACTACAGGGCAAAAGCAGCACTAACTGGAGACTAAAGGGTTGCCGTCCAACAAGGTGACGTTGCAACTAGGTGTACAAAAGAAGCAACCTAAGTGCAGACATGACTGGATAATGGATATCTCTAATGCACGAGAAAAGTAAATGAGGACAGACCTAGAAAAGGCTCGGAAATGCTTGCCTTCTAAGCAAGCTATGTTGGCTTTGAGATTCTCGTTCGAGTTGCATCTGAAGAGCCATCTTTATGACATGAGACTGTCAAATAGACCCCCGGAGTCCAAAGACGCGTATAAACATGTGAGAAAATATTTTACTTTACCTTATATTAAATTATGCAGCTGAAATTTCTAGATAACAAAGTTTTACCCACTAATAAGTACCAATGTTTGCGCACTATTCAGCGCCTACATCTGTAGGGAGCATGATTAAAACAATGAGCAGTGATGATTCCGTTTTAGCTCATAGTTTTGTGTTTCACAATGAATATAAGACGACTTTTTCTTATTTTTTCATTTTTCAAATAGTTGCCGGCTGTCGCGTTGTACAGCACAAAACTGACGCGACTACGTTTACACCAAGGCATAAATCATTTAGGGGATGTAACACGGGTAAACGTCAAGAGGGCGACTAAGGGTATAGCAGTAGGGTCACTCAGATAACCACACGAAAGCAGCGCTTCCAGGAAGGCCAAGGCAACCGAAAATGGACGACTTCTGCTGTGGCACGGAGGCGAGTCTACCCAAACGTGACATCGCAGGACCAACAATCGGCGGCGGGTGGTCTCCAGGTCGACTGGCCTTGTCTTCCGCTTGGGTATTTTACGCATGGCATTGGTGATTACATATGATATGAAAGAAGAATATAATTAAGCACACTAAAGCGTTGCTTTAGCAAGGACAATCGATTCAGATGATTATTATCGATGTAAACTTTTAGCAGCATACCGTGTTTGGTTCGAAGAATCAATAATTTCTTAATTCGAATAAATTGCGATTTTCAATGACAATGATACCCTTGGCAAAATTAAAACAAATTGGCAGGTTGTGTAGACTAAAAAAAAGCAAATTCGTCTCCAAAGTATAGCGCCACATATCATTACGGAGACCACCCGGCGTCGTTGATTGGTCACCGGACGTGTGACCTTGACCGGGTCACGACCTTGAGCTGGACCGCCGTCTGCGTCATCACCGTGGATCATCTTGTATACGGCCGACGAGTTGGGCTTCCACGGCTGGGGTTCGTAGCGTTTGAAGTTGACGCTGTATGAACGTGGTACAATGGGTTCAGCCGAGGTAAACAGTGATGACATGGTTTGGGTTGTTCATGTGTTGCGGGTGCAGGTTAAATGGTGGTGTTTGAACTAACATATAGCACTTTATTATCAATGAATAATTTACGTAGAACGAGAAACAAGTCCTTAAAATCTATGTGAAATAATGGAACAAACATTGTCTTAAAATCATCTTTTTATCTGAACTTTTATTGTTTTATTCTATCTGAACTTGTTCAGAAAACATAATCAATATAGTACACCAGTAAAGATTACGTCATTTGAATACAATGCATAAACAGTGAAGTAAGCATGGCAGGGAGAGACTTCAAAGTCCTCTCGCACTGAAACAGCACCAATGTTTGAAGTTGACGCTATATGAACGTTTTGTATACTGGTCAAGCAATATACATTGAAAAGGGCAATATTGATATGCAGTCATCGTTTGTTCCTATTAGCCCCTACCCAATTCTACCCGATTCTACCGTCTGATTCTACTCACCCCAGCGCTCCACCGGCCAGCACCTCTGTCTGCGCGGACAGGGTCTCTGCGATCTTCTCTTCCGAGTAGAGTGGCATCGGCGAGTTGAACTGGTTGTGAACCAGCGCCTTCACCGAACCGTCCGCAGTGTCCACGTTCTGGGGGTTGACAATAGATGTCAGCACTGTCTACAATATGTCAGTATGGTCGATAATAGATGTCAGCACTGTCTACAATATATGTCAGTATGGTCGACAATAGATGTCAGCACTGTCTACAATGTATGTCAGTATGGTCGACAATAGATGTCAGCTAGGTTGACAGTAGATGTCAGTGTGGTCGACAGAAGACATCAGTGTAGTCTACAATATATTTCAGTGTGGTCTGCAATAGATGTCAGATCGGTCTCCCATGAATGTCATTGCGGTCTACAATATATGCCAGTACGGTCTACAATAGATATCAGTACGGTCTACAATAGATGTCAGTACGGTCTACAATAGATGTCAGTACGGTCTACAGCATATGTCAGTACGGTCTACAATAGATAGCAGTACGGTCTACAATAGATGTAGTGTGTTCTACAACAGATGTCATGTTGATCAACGATAGATAGTCTACAAAAGATGACAGGACGGTCCTCACTAGACGTCAGTACAGTCTACAATAGATGTCAGTGTAAGTCAACAATAGACGCTAGCACAATTGACAACAGATGTGTCAATTCTGTCGACAAAAGATATTGTTTGATGATAAGGTGTCCGCGTGATAGCCATAGGTGCTCACTTCATAGGTATACTGAAAATAGAACTGTAGCTCGGGCTTTTTAAAATGCAAAAATGAACAAGGTGCGATCGATATCATTATTATCATATATGCAAACAGGTATAATATCCAGTGCACACTTTGGATATAACTATTTGAAGTATGATACATAATAGGGCAACCGGAAGTGGTTAGTGTTTGTAAGTAAGGAAGAAAGTAAGAGAGTAATGTTTGGAAGAGTAAGAGTTCGGTAATGTTTTATGAATGCTGGGATTGAGAACGGTAACAAAACACAGCATCACCGCCATACATTGGTGAGGAGGATATTTACTATTTACCATTACACTGAACAGTGAATACCTCATCCGGCCAACTTAGCAAAAAATCCGGAACATTACCAGTTTCTGGATCAAACCAACACAGGGGACTGCTGTAGTTCAGCATCACAAATCCCGATTGTATCTGCGCCAAACTAACACAGAGAACGCCTGTTTGTATGTTTGTGCGTCGCTTTGATGACCTCTTGCGATACCCCGGATTTGGCTGCTAAGAGAAACTTCAGCCACGAATAAACGGTTCACTCATGTTGTTTTCTAGGAATTCGAGCTAGAATGCGCTGTTTCGACTGATACGCGTGTAGGTACGCATGAAGGGAGCTAGTTAGGTAGGTACAGTATGCACGCTAAAATGCATTTTTGGTTACTACAATTCTGGTTACCGTAAGCAATTATCGTACTTACCATAGGCATTGGAAAAGTTTCATACCGAAACACACAATCGTCAGGTGTCATGCAGTAAAAAACTTGTTTATCAGAAAGGTTATCAAGATAATAAGAGTTGCCGACGTATCGGAACTAAGAATCCACACATTCAGAAACCAGAAATTGACACCACAAAAAAATATGTGGTAGCCTGAAGAGAAGAGATACGCCGAATGTTTCTGAAGATA
The DNA here is from genome assembly GCF_019059575.1 of Amphibalanus amphitrite. Classification (NCBI taxonomy): domain Eukaryota; kingdom Metazoa; phylum Arthropoda; class Thecostraca; order Balanomorpha; family Balanidae; genus Amphibalanus; species Amphibalanus amphitrite. The sequence goes on from NW_024883264.1 coordinate 53,095, forward strand.
TTAGAGAAGAAAAGACAAGCAGCGATAGAACAATGACAGGAAAGGTCTCGAATACCACACCACACAGAAAACAGCGCCGATGGCGCCGCCACGCGGCGACCTAGTGAAACACACGTCATTGAGCTGACCTTGATGACCCTGAACGGGTTCCTGTTTCTCGGCGGCTGGGTCGGCTGTAAGAGCGGTCAGCCAATCAGAACGGGTGCACAAAGCCAGCGACCAATCAGAGCTCAGGACAGGTCAGACAGGCAGCCAATGAGGGTGGGTGTACAGAACCAGCGACCAATGAGCGTTCAGAGCTGGTTAGATAAACGAACGACATGTAGCCAAATAGGTATCATCGTTCCGTTCATTTATGTCTGTCTTTTTGGCGGGTTCAGGAGGAATGGCTGCCGATCAAACAAGCCCTGAACAATGATGACGTAAGCAGCTGACGTCACAGACACACAATGGCGGGTTGGGTGCCGTCACGTACGAGAGAAAAAGTGAACTTGATCGTTAATCATCCATGGATATTCTAATAAAAAAAACAATTATCATCGGTTTTTAGAACACATATCTAGGCATGAAATTAAACAAAACGGCATCAAAATGAAAGCAACTATCCGCTTCCAAATGCATGATTAAATCAGGGAGGACATTTTGCTTTCTAAATACACTACCAAGCAACAGTGATTACAGCTAAATCGGCTAAGCCATTTGACGCACACAAGACAACAACAAAAAGGGGCGGGTGATAACTCTAGGTCGGAGACTAGGTTCTAGGTAGTCTAGTCTAGGGGCAGAAGAGACTACAAAATACACACTCACTATCCAATTCACACAAGCACAAGCATACGCAACGTATCTGCAGGAACTTTCAACCTCACGAAAAGCTGCTATCAAGTCCCCATGCCAAATGCTGTCTGCTATAAAGTGCTTAGCGAAATCATAAGATCATCCGAGTAAACTGGATTGGATCAGGAAATCCATAAAATCACCTCCCGGCGCAACGTCGCATTGCTGGATACAAGGCTAATGAAGTCGTCACATGTTGGAAATGCCTACTGGACAAAACAGAGCCAGGACGAAGGATCCCGACCTCGAACTGCTCGAGGGATCCGCCTATTCCGCACGCCAACTGCATAAATCTGGCACTCAGTTTTAGCAGCAATATAAAAAAGGAAAGGTAGGCACCGTTGAAGATCTAAGAGGGACATGACTCCTTTCTCACATGCTAACCCAACCTACTAACTACAAGCGATTATAACACTTCTGAAGAAATGCAACGAGCACTGAAGAAAGTAGCTCCCCTGGGTGCAGTGCATAGAACTTAGAAGTTTAAATATTTCCTGCATGAAATACTAATACTATGTATATCTGAATCAGCCTCCATGCGTGCGAAGAGTCCACCGAATACCAACAACCACTGAATGAAAACATGCTTCCAAAAACCCTCCAAGCTCCGCTAGCGGGAATGTTTCGACTTTTTACGACCTCATATTACGTCACTAACTGCCTCACATGACGTCACTAAGTATCGTACCATGTGCACGGGAGTTTGCGGCTTGTTCTCCTGTTTCTGCTGCGGCTGAGCTCCAGGCCGCGTACCGGAACTGTCCGTAGAGTCCTATACAAAGTGTACATATGAGGACCACCTCTCTCACACACACACACACACACACACACACATACACACTAACACACACACGAACGGACGACGCTAATAGTAAACATGAGGACCACCTCTCTCTCTCTCACACACACACACACACACATACTGACACAAACACGAACGCAAACGCAATCACACGCAGGTAGCGTCTGTTCTGTATTGAGCTAGCTGTGATGCGATCCATAAGCAGCGGTAACATGAAGTTGAAGCCAGTACGGAGCTGGTGCAATTTACCAGGAACCGGAGCCATTGAAAAACGTACGTAACCAGAGGTCATAGAGTAAAAAATAACGCTTCTTGGGATCCGTAAAACGTAGTAATTTCATCTTCACGTCCGATAAAATCATGACATATGTATGTGCCAGCTTATCAAATAAAAATTACTCACAAATTGTGTGCTTAGAACTTAACGAAATTATCATCATCATGAACTGAAGAAGTAAACGAACTCATTCAGCTTCGCCTGATGAATCATAAATGTTTTAAGTACTCACTTAACCCATGCATGATCAAACTTAGAAATTATCTTGTGATGTGGCCTTTCTCCTGAATTGTGACCGAAGCCGTGCTCCCACATGTGACCTGAACTGCGACCTAAACATTGACCTGTGACCTGACCTACCTTGGGTACAGGCTGCTGCTGGGCGGCACCCGGCGGGCGGAGCGAGGCCAGACCTCCCCTGGAACACGCCAAACACGCCGTCAATGAATGAATGAATGAATGAATGAATGAATGAATGAATGAATGAATGAATGAAATAACTAATGAATGAATGGATGAATGAATGAGCGAATGTATGGATAAATGAATGGGTGAATGTATGAAAGAATGACCGAAGAAACAACCGAATGAATGAATGAATGAATGAATGAATGAATGAATTGCTGAACGAAATATGTTCAAGGGGCAAGAATGTTAAGTTCATTTTTGCCCATTACCTGATCGTATTCTCCACATAACCTGCCGTTTTCTGCCTGTCAGCCAAGAAAAGACTGGTGTTCATTGCAGTCCGATTATAAGCAGAAAAAAGTGGATAAGACTAAATGATGACAGGGTGATTGAAATGCCATTGAAGTGATTAATTGGTCTTTAGTGAATGTGGTTAATCAACTGATGACTGACTGAAGAGTAAATGTTTGAGGTGCTTGACTGACAAATGTTGCTGATGGTTTTGTGAACATCAATTTCAGCTTTAATTGTTGTTGATTAACGAGGTTATGTGATTGCAGATTCAATTGTTATTGATTGACGATGGAATGTGATTGACAGGTGGCCCGACAGCGGTAAGACAATAAACAAACCTCACGATAAACAAACACCACTGACTGGCCAGCAGACGGGGCGAAACGGCAACAAACAGTGATCACACATCATCAACAAACACCGATAACACATCACGTCAGCGTCAGCTGTGAAAACGGCAGTTAGAGGGGAGGCTTACACAGCCAGGTCACAGACAGATGCTGTGCCGGCCATGGGAGCGCACTGGCTTTCACAAAATTTCAGTGGTTGCATGATGCCAGTAATGTAATGTGTCTTGCATAACTGAGGATATATAGAAGAGACGCTAGCCAAACAACCTATGCCGCCTATCAACTCTGGTTTTCCATTCAGCCTGCCGTGGCGTCCGTGACATATGTCTAATATCGTGTGTTGGCCCTCGACAGTCACAGTCAGCTGACTCCTGACATATGACGTCATATGTCAGTCAGGCGAACTGTCAACTAGCTGACCCCGATACCAGACTATGTGGTTCTGTCGCCTAAGGACAAACCTCGAGCTAAGCGAGATTTTTTACAGGACAGCTGATAGAATACAGATCAGCAGAACGAACGATTCATGGAAACGATGATCGATTATTTTACTTTTGAAGCGTTAGAATATGTATGATAAATAGTAAAACTGCTCTTCTGCTTATGCGTCCTTATTTCCTCTGTATTATCTCACAAAATACCTGACGATGATCGGCAGGTAATACTTTATTAGAAAATCGACGGATTACTTTTAAAGTGAGATGGTTACGACATACATAGATGGTGGAAATGGATCAAACGGAACTTATTTGAAGGAAACAAAATGAAAAGGAAGAGTGTAAATAAATTCGCAATATGAAAAGTAACCATGTAAATAAAATGGACAACATGGATTTTTAAAATAATCATCAAATATGTTTTCATTGACTTAAAAAACCATTGCAAATAGTTGGCTGAGGAATATTGACACCAACCAATGTAATAAAGCCCGGATAACTTCCGCTCAGCCCCAGCGATCATCCCCACACACTTTGCTGAGCAGTGAATACACCAACCAATGCAAAGCCCGCTAAGAATCATTCCATCTCACCCCGGCTTTTATTCCCCCCCCCCCCCCCAACTCACTCATCCTCATGGTGAGAAGGTGGCGGAGTGGGCGGCTGTGGCGGCGGAGGAGAGGGTCCACAGGGGCCCGCCGCCCGGGGCCTCGCTGGGCCCTGCTGGGGGCGGTACCGGTCCCTCACACTCAGATGGCACGGGAACTTCATGGCGCGTCACACACGTTTCACTCTGGCTGTTTCCGTCCGGGCTTTCGTCTTTTTATGAGAGTTTTTATGCAATATTTATAATCCGGGCTGAGGCTTCCTGGTGTAAGGGATGCACCAGTTTCCAACAACTACGCCAAATCCAGGTTGCGTCCTTTTGCGTCTTTCTCTTCAACACTCCTCGCTATGTTTCCAGGTGATTTTTTTTCGACGTTTGTCCCACTCACTCTCACTCCCCGTCCCCCTCCCCGCTGGGGTTGAGACCCCTATCAATGACCTTTGACCCCACACTCGCTCAGCCGCCTGCCTTCCAACACCTCTGGGCAAAGACTGCCGCCGTCAGATGGTGGGGCGGTGTCGACAGTGACCCCCCCCCCCCTGCCCCCCCCCCTCTGGCCAGGGCAGGTGACATAAGGTCGTCTCTGAAACGCTGCCAAAACGGCGCGGCGGAGACGTCTGGCCAGCGGAAATGGTGATTTGGTGGGATGTACTGCCGACTGCCAACGAAAATTCACTCGGATGGACGCGGCGGCGGCGGCGGCGGTGGCGGCGAAAGGGGGACGAGGAGGCTGCTGGTGGGTGGTGGTGGTGGTGGTGGTGGTTGGTGAAAGTAGTGGCGAAAGAGGGGGGGGGGAGAACGCAACCACCATGGCGGTGACGGCGACGGCTCTGGTATATGTATGATAAATTAAGTTCGGCCCTCCAGGTATTAAGTGGTTTGTTGCCGGCATCACAATAATCGGTCTGCATTGATGAATACCTCTAAGGGCTGTTAAAAATATGTTGCGGAAGGGTCCGCACGCAACCTCATCTCATTTCTATTATGTCATTTTACTGGAGTGTATGTCTCATTGTCTCATTCAAAGCCGCTTTCCCAAAAACACATCAGCTGACCAACCACTCTTTTGCTGAGGGGGGGGGGGTCTGTACATTTACCAGAGTGCCACAACCGGACACTTTCTCTGTTTATCAGCCGTTCCACTTTTAATGGCACAATCCGGCTGACGGTTCTCATGCCAAATGCCCTATTGTTTATGACTTTGTTATTTGCACCAAATTGTAGAGATTATTCAGAGCTCATACATTATAATTCAACGGCAGTGTGTGAAAGAAAGATATCGTGGAAATAGTTAGAGTGCCTAGCAAAGAAATGTTCGGTAATGTAACGAAACCATATATAGCTAAATAAAAAAAAAACTCAAAAGATCATGATAAAAGTAAAAGAGAAAACTTTTCACTAGTTCGCCCACCAAAAACTGTTGGGTAGATCTTCCCCTTGGATTTACATGGTGCCGGAAGGGAGACTGGCGTTTATCTCGAGTCGCGACAGAGAGAAGCTTGTCCGCCGGTGTAGGTTCGGATTCTGGCCAGGGCTGTGGTAACGTATTTCAGACGGCGCTGGGTCGTGATGAAGTGGTTTAGCTTGTACGGAAGCTGTCAAAGCGTTAAATTTGTTAGTCTTGGAGCAATGTTAGTTGTGCTGCAGCACAAAGATGCATTGATCATGATTTTGCAACATTGAATCTTTTGGGCGGCATTTATTTCATGCGGCAGCAGCAGCAACAGTATTATTTTATGCGGCAGCGGCATTGCGGTGGTTCAACTACAAATCACTGGTCTCGGGGCATTCATTACCTAATTTTTAATAAAAAAACGTATTTAGCTTAGAATGGAATTCAGGCAGGAAGGAATTCATAACCGATACCGTCAATTCTGAAAATGACACCGACTTGTATCTGTGCCTACTGTTCAGCCACTGCAGACCTTCTTAGTTATGTCCCACTCATGTGTTTAAATAGTGACATAGCCTGCGTAGTCAGTAGAGTGCGTTTCAAACGTTGAAACGTGATGACAGGTGCAGCCATATCGAAAAGAAACTATACTCCGAGGTGTCTGGCTGGATGCTTTAGGTCAGGAGATTGGATAACGTGTTTCAACCTTGACGGCACATTCTAATGCGTTTTCATAATTTAATGTCAGGGTAAGCGAAAGGAAATTAAAATTAACTTTTCTGTCGTGACTTCACTGCCCTGATAGGCAATGGTTTCCCTCGCAACTTCTCTTGATCCACCTGATTTACATTGACCATACTGCTCACTGACGAATCAAAAAAAAAAAGCAATCGGGTCGTTTTTCTCCCTCGCGGTGTCCGACATTGACGAAATCACGCCGTTTTCCTTGCATATCTTATACCTTTGCCTGAGGAAAACTAAACTCATAGGTAGGTTTGTTTGTTTTGTTTTGTTGGTTTAGGCCCTTTCGGTCTGACAAGACCATTTCAGAGCCGGAAGGATGATAGGAATTAGGGGGAGACATTGGTCTGGGCAGGCACCCTAGAGAGTCGCCGGGGCTGAGCCCGTCCAAATGGACAGGCCGACCAGCCCCCCAAGCACTCTCTGCACCCGGCTACGGGGTGCAGCTCCCTCGGGAGCAGCGGTGCCGCTCCAAGGGAGCAGCCCGCATGAGATAAAGTTGCCTGTCCAGCCCGGAGGGGGGTTGCGGCGCTGGGGAGAAGGATTTCAGTATCCTGAGGATAGAAGTGCACGGAACGGTGTCATAGGTAGGCATTTCAAAAAGCTTGAATCTAGCTGCACGGGAAGGAGGAAGCCAGAAGCGAAGGAAGTGAGTTTCCAATTAAAAAGGACATTCTGGGAGCATGTCTCCTCCCCGTGCAACGTCATAAACCACTGATCTGGACCCGCCCCTGCGATTGCCAGTTGTCACTGCTACTGCCACTAACCGACCGATCGGTCTTCAGCACTGGAGCGCTGCCAGCCCGCTATACTAGCGCCACGGAGTGGTAGAAAGCGGAACTGAGGGTTACCGGCTTACGCTATAGATGACAGGCTGGCTTGGTCGGGTTCATTGGTTCATTGGTCCACACTCCACATGCGGCCACCTGCCGTTTTTGACTGTCCAGTGTGATTCCATCGCCCATCATTTGCCATCCACCTCCCATTTTCACCATTCATCGCCCATTACTCAAAATTCATCGTCCAACACCCACTGCCCACCGTCCACCGCTTTACCCCCCCCCCCGACCCAGCCCTATCACAGTCAGAAATAGCGCACTGTGCGGCCAGTGACTATAAATACATGGCACAAATACCAACACGGCTCCCTGAGGACGGCGCCACGGATGGGTGACGCACAGTGGGACCGACGGTACCGACAGGTGGCGAAAAACTGTGACAGGAAACAGGAGCAAACACCGAGAGGGGGAGGCTAAGTGGCGGACTAAAAACACGCAGGTGTTTTCCATAGGCAGCGGAACGAGGGGGCAGCGGGGCACCGTACCCCCTTTAATCTTGGCATCTAAATATTAGCCCTATGGGCGTTGCATGGAAATAATGGGACCAAAAGTCGGCAGTGCCCCCCCCCCCCCCCCCGCCTTCATCGAAAGTGTTCCGCCACCACTAGTGTTTCTGCTGTTAGGGATGCGCAGGGGAATGTTATGAAATCAGACTCAGAAAATGAAAAAAGATAATGGTATGCAAAATATCTGGTAACCGTATTCATCGCTGGGAGTTTCAAAGCAATCGTTCGCTCGACCTGGCTATCGCTAGCATTTAGTTACATTTTTCGTGAGGTGAGGTCATTTGACGCAATCCGATGACCTCCCGGCCTTCAATAAGGCACCAGAGTTGATCTTTTCACAATTGCAAAAAAAATAAGCTTTAAAAGGTGTGCCAGGAACGGTGGCGCGTGGCACAACCCCATTGAGACTGCAAAAGACTGAGTGCGCGTAAAGGCTACGGGAGTAAATGCTACGTCTTGTGCCATGTTTGTCCTAGACATCAGGTGCCCATATCCAACCACCAATCACCGTTCACCACCCATCCATATCCTCCAATCAGCGTTCAGCATCGATTCCTATCCACCAATCACCGTACAGCTTTCATCCCCACCAGCCAATCAGAGCTCAGTACTAGACGCTGAACGCTGATCCACCAATCAGCGTTCAGCACCCACCCCATCCGCCAATCAGCGTTCAGCACCTACCCCTACCCACCAATCACCGCTCAGCTCTCAACCCCACGGCCAATCAACGTTCAGCACCCATTGCAATCCGCCAATCAGCTGACCCACCTCTGCACCTCCATGCTGATGGCGTTGCCGGAGTGGATGATGGCGTCCTGACACTCCTTGTGACGCATTTCGATGGCGTTCTGGCCGCCGATACTGATGACGGCGTCACCGGCCCGCAGACCGGCCTTCTCGGCCGGACTGCCGGCGTTCACCTGAAGTAGGGGTTACAGGGGTCAGCGGTAGGTGGCAGCACTAAGCACCGACCCACAGACCGGCCTTTTCAGCCGGACTGCCGGCGTTCACCTGAAGTAGGAGTTACATGGGTTAGCGACAGATGGCAGCACAGTGCCTCATCGGCCGGACTGCCGGTGTTCACCTGAAGTAAGAGTTACATGGGTTAACGATAGGTGGCAGCACTGAAAACAGTACACAGACCGGCCTTCTCGGCCGGACTACCTGCGTTCACCTGAAATACGAGTTACAGGAGTTAGCGATAGATGGCAGCACAGTGCCTTCTCGGCGGGACTGCCGGCGTTCACCTGAGGTAGGACTTACAGGGGTCAGCGATAGGTGGCAGCACTGAAAATGCATTTACAAAATGCAACGGACTCTTTCGACTTTCCGGAAAGTAGGAAGGGACAAAATAAATGGGAGAGCTGCTTTCCTGTGTCATATACGATCCAGATTTTCTCCACTGCCGTCTCATCATACATTCATACATAGTGCATTTGCCTCGCGCCTCGTGGTATTATACATCATTTCCTGTCGTCTGCCGCTTGCATGATCATGTTCTTATGTCAGCGGTTGAAGCCACTTCAATTGTCTCAAATAACACGCGAGCATTCCTTAGTTATCAGCTACACTCTCCCAACTATCACACCGTTTGAACCTGACACGTTGAAGTTATCAGAGACACCGCCACGATCAATTACTATCTCACTCTCCTCCCCTGTTCCCCCTCTCTCTCTCTCTCTCCTCTCTCTCTCTCTCTCTCTCTCTCTCTCTTCTCTCTCTCTCTCTCTCTCTCTCTCTCTCTCTCTCTCTCTCTCTCTCTCTCTCTCTCTCTCTCTCTCCACTCTGCACCCTGTTGGCGCTGTCAGTGATCCATCCATTTCGGCCTATGTCAACATTAGCGGTGGCATTCACCCGACCCACATCTGATTTCAGGAAACAGCTCTTCGACTGTGGCACGTGCCGACTGCCGAGTCTGTACTGGTGCCCAAACTTGCGCCCAAACTTGCGCCCTTCTTACACGTGCTATCGGTTCGGTGAGCGGTTTGTGACGGGTGGTTTCCCCCTGTGGACTTTTGATTATTTAAAGCTCGAATTGCAATGAGTGGTGGTGGTTTGAGTGTTGGCAACGAATGACATTTGTTGCTCTATGTGGTAGAGGTGGACAGTATCAAATGACAGCATCTTGATACTGTCAAGTGGCGGTGATATTTGCTGATGCCTGATAACTGCGGGAAAATTTGTGATAATTGTGAACCGGTAGGCAGAATTTTACAAACAGATGCTTAAGAATATTGCATCTTAAGTATTTACTTATGAATCTAACCTGGAAAATTATAGGTATGTATGCTGCGTAAGAAAGGATCTGTTACGAACGAACTAACAATATATAAAATACGTGACCAGCATAACAACACTTTTAGATCGTCATATATTTATTCCAGTCAAGTGTCCAGTGTCCGGTCGGTACTCATATGGTCTGATAGAGACAGCACTGAGCACACCATTGCAGTTGCAGTGTCCTTCACTGCAGTGCTGCAAACCACAGCAGCAGCCAGCGACACCTTATCATTACCACCTGCTCGAATGTTTGCTGTCAATAGATGTCCTGTGTACTTGGCTCTTAGGACAGTGTCAGCATTTCAATCAGTCGCCTGATGATAGACTTGTTTATCGATGGCTTAGGGGACGTTTGAATGGTCAAGCGCTATTTGTTCGTAGTAGGTATCGACTGTGCAGGCACATAGATCAGCAAGTGACGATGAGTATAGGCTGCTCCCTCATCCATTCATGTTAGGTCTCATATTGTCAGCTTTCTCCCTCATCTGTCTGTCTGTCTGTCTGTCTGTCTGTCTGTCTGTCTGTCTGTCTGTCTCTCTCTCTCTCTCTCTCTCTCCTCTCTCTCTCTCTCTCTCTCTCTCTCTCTCTCTCTCTCTCTCTCTCTCTCCTCTCTCTCTCTCTCTCTCTCTCTCCTCTCTCTCTCTCTCTCTCTCTCTCTCTCTCTCTCTCTCTCTCTCTCTCTCTCTCTCTCTCTCTCTCTCTCTCTCTCTCTCTCTCTCTCTCTCTCTCTCCATCCGCACAATAACACACTCCTCAGCTACCTCTCACCACGGTCTTCGCTAGGCGTGCGCCAATACTAACAATGCACAGCGGCTCGGCTAGGGTCAGGGTCGAACTGAGCGTCTTCAGCAGTTTGGACTGGGGATTACTGGCTGATGAGGATGGGATTGGGCTGAGTGGGACAGATTCTGGTGCGGAGGCTGGAAAGGAGAAGTAATAAGTGAGATGGTAAGTAGGAAAAGCAATGGGAACGTGTTTTTTTCATTATTTTAGTTAAAAAAACATTCCGATTGGCTTTCCTATTCATATCAATGCGTCCCATGTAATAAAAATAAGTGGGTTGGTGGGAAGCTGGAACGGAATTTGATGGGGAGGTAAGGTTGAACTTGCACTGCCCACTGGTGTTGGTGATAAGGAAACTGGTGCGGTGCTGATGTAAAACAGTCTGAGGGGACGGGCGGTGGCCTCGGGCTGGTGTTGTTGGGGGATTGGTGTGGAGGACAGAACAAAATATGGTGATGAGGCTGGTGACAGAATGGTGGTGTGTTAGGCTGGGGTAGAGAATGGTGGTGTAAGGTGTGAAGGCGGAGTGGAAGAGGCGGAAAAGGTGGTTGTAGATGGGCTGGATATATGATTCATGAACCATCTTGAGCATAAAGTTCAGATTTCAGACGCTCCGAATCATCCAGGCTATATGCTCTAGATCCAAGAGAACCAGGACAAGAAAATGCCGAAGAAAAACGGAACAGGTCACAAAGGAACTGGAAGTCATGAAAAGCTGTTACGTTATGACAATGAAAACGCTTTAGAGTCTCGTTGGTCGTCTTTCGCTGGTCACATCGGTCACATCCATGTCAAGGTGTCCGTGTCTCAGTGTGTCAAGGTGTCAATATGTTAACGCGACACCTGAATTAAAGAAGGCGCTACCGCTTACGCACTCGTCGTGTGATAGATTCAATGGCGAGGTTGTGATAATTACCATTCTCATCTAGCCTTCATTATCTCATCGGCCACTTACAGTTCACAATGTCTTTGTAGCAGTGACATTTTCTATACGGAGCTTTGGTGAAAGGAATAGTGGGCATTGTGATGATACTAGACAGGAAACAAGAAGTAGGGCAGCGATACAAGCTTCGTCTTCAGTGGAGCTGCTTAAAAGTGGTTGGCTGAATTGCCTAGTACATATATAGCAGAGATTGCGATTGCGAAAACTACTTACTAAAAGTGCGCAATGAAAGCTATCAATCTGACTGTGCTGTGTTGTCAGCTGTCTGTTATCCTTATAACTCACAAATGTACTAATTAATTGTGCACATGATAGAACGAAATTGTGCGTAGTCGCACATCACACATGTGTGTTTTGAACATCACAAACGTGCTAACACATGGCTCACATATTATGCAGGCGCGGCGTCACGGGTTTTATCCAGGTGAGGGGCAAAGCTTCCCCCGGGGGCCCCACACCAGGCCCAGGGGGCCTCCCAGCAGTGCAGAGGGGCCTTTATGGAGCTGGGCTGGTGTCGAACAGGACTGAGGGGGCGGAGCGAGCCGTGTTGGTGTTTAGTGGGCTGGTGTTGAGCATGGAACGGAATACGGCTTATCATGAAGAAATCAAAGTTTGGCCCGGACAGTCAAGGGGACTCTTTCAGCCTCCAATATTCGTATTACGGCCTTCTCTGAGGGGAAATTTATATCGATGTTTCCTTTCCTCATGCTGACAAGGGCCTCTCGACACGTGGGTTCTCGGCCTCTCTTGACTGCCTCAGTAAGTACAGGGCGATGGAACCTCATTCTAACTATACAGAGAGCTTCCTTCTCCGGTATTTTAGAGCTGACATTTCAGGAATGGAAAAGGTCTGATGAAGAACTTTTACATTGGGCAAAAGGCTCTCCGTAACTACAGCTAGGGTAAAAAGACATGTTTACCCCCTGTTCTGCGCCAGTGGGGGGAGGCTGTCCCTTCAGCTTCCCCCCCCCCCAGTGACGCCGCCCCCTACTGACATATATGTATGTGTCATTAAACACCACATAACACACCACAAGCCCACGTCACCTTCCATATAAGGAGTGAATCCATACCGTCCTCCGTGGTGTTTAACAGTGCCGACTCATGTCGTTTATAGCTATCACCCTGGGGTGCTATGGCAGTGCAACCCTGTTTACATAGTGTGCAATGGTGCGCGCGCGTGTGTGTGTGTTTATCCGATACAAACCGAGGACCGCGCTACAAAGTCAGGACCGCCGACGCCGTATTGCGACTGGTGCCGCGGGGAGCGGTGCGAATAGTGATCGTGTGTGCGTTGATCATGCATAGTATGAATGGACAAATATAGACGTTACATTTTGATATGAGCTGTGAAGGTATGTGCATGATGTGCGTCGCACAATGTTGCCGGTCAAATAACGTGGTTACCTACGAAATGTGGAATTCAAACGCATACATGCGCCTGTTGCTTCTGTTGATATATATGGGTATAGTCACTCCCAGTAAAAGTGCACATTTTAAATCGGGCACCTGCTGCTAACACTTCTCGCTAAGATGAAATGCATTTAAAAGTTTATCGGCATAAAGTCTTTGGTTTCAGGGAACCATTTCTGACAAGGGTACCTAATACCTATCTCACATTCCGCGTTTTTTTATGCAACATCTGCACTAGTTAACGTGCTGAATATTACCTTGCAGGTACTCACAGATTTTGACCCATATCCACCCTCTGCTCCAAAACATTACCAACGCGACCCAATCGCACTCATACCCAACCCCCCTCCCCCCCGCAGCATACCACCCCGGGCTGCATGCACGTGTTAGCACTGAGCGGCTGCATTGGGTAGTATCAACAAACCTCGCCTCACGAGACATGTGAAACGGCCTTTAGCAGAGGCAGATTCAGAGAGAGGGGAGAAAGAGAGAGAGAGAGAGAGAGAGAGGGAGAGAGAGAGAGAGAGAGAGGGAGAGAGAGAAAAAAAGAAAGAGGAAGAAAGAAGGAGAGAAGGGGGCCAAATGAAGCTGCTGTTTGCATTGATTTGTAATTTGTTGAACTTTTTAGCTTAGTCACGAAGCTAATCTTATCAACAAAAAAAAAAACAATCTGGATAGGTTGTTTTTCTATGTGCAAGAGGTTATATACACGCAATAGCAAAAAAAATCAATCTTCTAAAATTATAGCGTGAAACTTCCCCCCCCCCCCCGCCGTCATCTCGTCCCACTGGCCCACTGGCCACTGGTCTTCCGTCGCCGGCGTCGCCCGACGTAAGCCAGTAGTCGCGTGCCCCACAGTCGGTCGCTTCTCCCTCCGGTGGTTTATTTTCAGCCCAGTCGGGCCGCACGGCCAACTGGCATTCCGGTCAACGCCAGCAGGTTGTCATGGCAACGTCGAGTGTGTACGCCAGCAGAACACGTTGGTAGTTGTAAAGATGCAGTGGATGGATATTGGGAAATATTGTAGACCACTGACAATGTGCTTGATACCAATCGTCAAAAACGGTGAATTTTACATGGCACCTACCTATGCAATTTATTTCATGAGATCAATACCTCTTTTAAACAACTTTAATTAAAAGTGATTTCATCATGCATTCAAAATCATCCGTTCTTCATCACTTCAAAGACAAACATATTTTGAACAAAGGTATTTTTTCTTAATTTCTCATTAGATGCAAACAAATGACGTAATACAACCAAAGTTTTGACGCAAAAATTCGCATTCGTTGTAAAAACTACGCGAACTTGTAGTTTGCTACCAGAAAATTGAAATACCTTATTTGAAATACATTATGAAATTACATTTACCAATTGTTTTCACATATCAAGTTAGGAAGGTAAAAGAAATGCCAAAGGCCCAAAGCGATCATGACATTGCGAAAAATTATTTTGAATTACCTAGCTACCAGTAACTGACGATTACACTCGTCAGTGGCGTATCCGGGATCTTGAAAAGGGGGAGGCCAAACCTGCTCAAGGGGCCCCATCCTTACCTTAGGGGCCCCAGTAGTAGCGTACTTAACCCACGCCCAGGTGCGGCTCTTTGCCACTTTCACCATGTGGGGGAGCCTTTTTAGGCACACTCGGCAATCTAAAAAAGAAAAGAAAAACGTGAAAAGGCCATCGATATCGATAGCTCTGTATGTAGTGTACAATTTATTTCAGCAGTAGGCATACACTAGCTTTTTTTTTGCTTTGGTCGTCGCCGGGGCCACTAAAGATTATCAAAAGCAAAATGTTTTGCAATTTTGTACGATTACGATTTACGATTTTCACGATATTTTTCAAAGGGAAGATGTTAATCTCTTAGTGATTTGCACTGGTTGAGGGCTGATACCCTTAACTTTAGAAGGGCTCGACTCGGGTTGAGCTCTGATCTAGACTCTGATGGCTCTGTCACTCGTACATGCTTGCGCATGGAAAATCGAATTGTTTATTTATGTTTAATAGCAATTCTGCGAGCACACTCTGTGGTAACGTGTCCCTGATCACTGATGTTTGTGCCAAATGTCTTTTGAAAGTTGCACCTCGTTACATTTTCCGCCCAATCTTACACCTCTAAACAAACCCGTCGGCCAACACTATTTGGCAGCACTCATGGCCACGGTGACGTCACAAATGCTGGCGGGCTGCCAGATGACCCGGAGACTCCACACGCCCATCTCAAAGTTGTGTGCCTAGACGCTAGAATAGCTAGCTGTATTGGTCCTGGCTGTCAACGGGTTTATGAACATTCTTATCAGTTTTAGGAGTGCATGTGCGTGTATGTGAATGTGCATGTGACAACCTACTCAACCGGCCTCCGTGCGTGTATTTATTGAGAGCAAAATGAAGAGCATTTTTAACACGTCGCAATGGACGTAGGTAATGCCTGACAGGTGTTCACAGCAGGTGTATAGTTTGTGAACGATAGACATCAACGAAAATAAACACCTACCCCAAGATCTAACCCAACTGTTGCCAATGCATAGCTTGCTTATTTTCTTCTCAAAAACTTGCAGAAAGCAAGTAGGTTTAACATCACGACATGGTACCGTCTGCATTCAGGCCATCAACCGGAGAGCTGGACGGCTCTCTCGCGTTTCAGCAGTAGGTTTTGCCTTTTTACATTTCCGGCTATATCTCAGATACTAATCGATATACGATAAAGCCATTTTAGAGGATCATGGCTGATAGCAGGCATGTCTACAAATAAATCGAACGCATCTTCAACCCTTAAAAGCTTAGAAGAAGAACATACAGCGGGATATTTACTAAATTTCATAGGGGCAAAACCTACCGCTAAAAATCGCGAGACCTGTACGTCTCCACAAGTTAACGGCAAGTACATTACATTTTTTAATGTATTGAGCTCAGTGATGAATTTATTAATCTATTTTAAAGGCTCAGTGATGAAGGCTGTGTTCAGGCCAGTTCGACGATCGCATACCCCACGGGGATGGTGGGTAGTAGCGTCACGTGTCGGTGGTAAGCGGTGACAGTAGTCTCGGCACGGGCAGTGAGGTCGGTCAGTAGCAGGCAGTAGATTGCTAAACCTCGCTATCAAAGTCTCATAACACATTTCTAATAAAGATATTGAGCCACATTTGTATCATAAAGACATTTATAGGTGGTCATTTTGGTGCTATTTCTTATCAACCAATATTATCTTTACAACATCACTGTTACGATTAGTTTCAGATTTATTGCTTTTCAGTGATCATTTCCTGATAGGTTAGGTTCCTTAGGTACGCACTTTTTTATTTTCTATTTTTCGCTGCAAGAGATACTTTAACACCATTTTATATGCGGAATGTAACTCAAAGCAGTGGTAAGGCAAAAGCCAAAAACAATATCGTGGCCGTTTTCACGACGGAACTTTCGCAGAGGAACTTATTTGATACCTAAAAAGTACCTACCCTTAGAGGCCTTAACATCCCTAAAACTGAAATATTTTATGTTCAAAATAATTTTAGAAGTTTAAATCCGGGCATTTTTTGCCCTCAAATCACTTATTTATTTACAAACACAGCAATTTTTGGTTCTAGTAGCCCACCTTTCGACTATGAGGTATTAAATCAGCGTGGCAACTTGCTCCCTCTTTGCTCCCTCGGGTATCTAATTCCGGAATTCTTAAAAACAAGGAAAGTATATATCGAGTTCTCTTTTATACCTATTCAGTTATGTTTTAATGGTGATTAAAATATGACAATTTTTTTAATTACATTTCATATAAGAAAACACGCAAAACAATGAAACAAAAATAACTACGGCAGATAATTACCTTCAGGTATCTAATTCCGACCAATCAGCACCTCAGTAGGATATGACGTCATACAAGAATGGTGGTGAAGGCCGTTTGCAGTCCCGGCCGGTAGGTCACGTGACCGCCGGGCGCCTCGGGTCACGCGGCGGTCGGGAGTCGGACGCGGGGCGTGGTCGCGGGCGGACGCGCGGGGCATCATGCTTTGCTTTGCTTGCTTTGTCAACTTCATATAACTTACTATCGCATTCGTGTGAAAGCCAAACACTGCTCAGTGCCCTTAGAAATTGAGTTTTGGAAAGCTCAAGTCCCTATAGCTCCTCAGGTCGGCAACAGTTGAAGCCTCATCTGAACCCATGTGAAAAAACGAGGGTAAGGAACCTTGTGTTGCTTTTTCTTTTACCGTCATAATTATCTCAAACCATCACAATTTTGAGTTGCCACATTGTCTGCTTCACTACATTCGTGTAAAACTTGGGTGAAGGCTGGTGGCTCAAAGAAAGGTGAAGATATTTCTTTAAGTGCCTAATCCGTGAAATTGAAATATCCCGGCTTTACAAATCTACACTTTTCATTTTCTCCACGATACATTTTTTAAAATTGTTTAAATTTTATCTACATTTGTTAAAATCGGGGCTTTGGTTTTGTGTAAACTAGATCATAAAGTTTACTATAGTTTTGTGTAACCTGATGGCTGAAGAAAATAGTAATTTTGCTAAAATGATGTGCGGAAATTTGTTGCTTTCCAAATCAAATTACTCATACCTATATTTCATTCAAAATTAGGAGGCATTATTACTGTTTTTTCTTGTAACATGAACTGAGTTTGGGTACGGTGCTCCGGAAACGTTGTGGAACTTTAAGCTAGCTAGAGCAGTTTCCATAAAAATTGTTTAGATAGTTGACATGGCTTGTTGACAACTCTTTTGCTGTTTCTAAAAAAGTGGAAAAAATATTTTCCTGCATTAAGCACACAAGGCATGTTATTCTCATAAGCTATCGAATGTGTGTGTGTGTGTGTGTTTTTTAAGCTGTTTTTTAAGCTTTTAGCTGTAACTTCAGTTACTTCACTTTAGAACATATTGCCCAGAATGCGTCACTGATCATGAGCTGGTATATCATATCATATGTAGCAAATACATAAATGAGAATAGTGTGTCATGAATTTTTGTGCATGCTTCTGGATCATCTGTAATTACATCAAAGGCTCGGCTCAAGAGTGTCCTGCCGACCAGCTTATGCCCAACCCTTTCTGTCCGCAGAACGTCGCCTGCGACTCCCGCACGCCGTTTGCCCCGGCCGTCCGTACTGGTCTTCGCGCTGCGAGCCGCGCTGGAGTTCGCGGCGGCGTCGTGGAGCTCCCATCGGGAGGGCGTGTGATGCCCGCGTCGAGCTTATAAGCCGTGAGCTTCGATTGGCGGCTCACGCGGTCACCAGCTGTATGTACAGCCTCGGCCCCGACGACCCCGCTAATGGCCGAGACCGGCATACCCCCGGCATGGGTCCGCTGTCCGGCGCAGCGCTGGCCGCCCGCATGCTATGCTACTTTTGGCTGTATCGCTGCCCAGCGGGAGCGCGCTCCACGCTGCGGAAGAGGTACACGTTGCGACCCGACTGAGGACTGCAACCGGATGGTGACACGTCGGCCTCTGCGCCCTGGCCGGGGCAGGTGTGACCGACGTCACAGTGGAGGAACGCCCAAACAAGACCAGCCCACCGTCGGAGCAGCATGGAAATATCATGTTCTGCCTGGACGTCGGACCCGGCGGCGGCGCAGTGCACCTGCACACGTGCGGAGAGGGGCGCTGGAGGCTACTCTGGAGCTTCTGCCATTCCGCGGCGCGACTGCTGGCAAAACGGCGGCGATTGAGGCGGTTGGGAACAGCTGCAGCAATGGTGATGGCGGTGATGGCGACATGGCGGTTTGGGACTTCATCTCAGCGCGGCCGCCGCCCAGGCGCCGCTGCGCCCGGCTGCTCAGCCACCTACCGGATGGCGGGGTGGCCCTTACGGCCCTCACGCCCGTTCGGTCTGCGGCCACGTTGTGGGGTGGCGGTCGCGGGGTTAGCGGCGTTGGACTTCGTCCTTTATCCAGACTGCACCGCACCATCTGAACGGATGGATCTGCCAAGAAAGATGACATCCAAGGCGGCTATGAGGCGATCACAAAGCTTCACCAAGAGCTTCTCCTTCATGGGGCCGGCCGGCCGTTAAGTCGCAACACCGGCTGCCGAGTGCCAACAGCTGCGTGCGCTGGCGCCGACGCGTTGTGGGCCGCGCTGCTGACGCCCAAGCTGCGATATCAACCATCTATGAATAAGTGGCAGCGGTGGCGGCTTGTCAGTTGTTAACGTGCCTTAACAGACGTTGCGAATAGCCCGCGTTGGAATCGCATCATGCGATTCCAACGCGGTTCCCAACCAGTGGTTGGGAACACAGCAAGTAAAAATGGGCTTCCTTGATGAACCTACTTTTTAAGCATTGTAGCCTTTGTAATTTTGGATGTTTTGCTGTAGATATTATTTTCTACATATATACTATATAGGCACTCACGTGCTTTAAATCGCGCAATGCAATTGAACCATGGTGAAGACAATGATAAATGAACTGAGAGCTGACATGCCCCATGCTTTGTGTGTGTATGTGTGTGTGTGTGTGTTTTTTTTTGCGAGTCGATAAAAGTGGTTTTGGACACTGGATGAGTTTTTAAGGGTGTGGTGAGGGGGGATGTAATTCCACAGACCTTCTGTCAGATTCACTAATGCAGTAGGTCTGTGCGGTGTTTAGTTATCGGAGCATTCTTTGAAAGTCGTGAATAGGGCCACCGAGTACCTAAAGCCGTGATATTCCCCCACAAAAACTTCTTTTAAATAACCGGGGATAGGTACATGAGCAGAGTAAATGCTATAGTACGAACGCCTATCACAATGCTGAGCGAATATGAAAATCCATAGATGGAGAATTGTGCCGCGTTACGGGTGCTCGGGCGCAGCCAATCCACCGTTACCCCAGCGGTGACCTTGACCCGCATCGTCTGTCTCGGCTCCAAAGCCAAACCGGCGTGGAATTGGGAGCGTTCGAGCACTCATGGTCCAGCGCAATTTTCCACCTAAATCCATTCCTGATACACATTTGCTTGCTCATAGTCATGTAACCCCGGTAAATTCACCCAACTTTCATATTGGTCGCTCCATAAACAGATGGCCACAGAGATCAACTTAAAAGGCCATTGTTGCATTCATTTAGTGGAGATCATTAACCCGCGCCCCAGTGGCGGTCTCAGCCAACTTCGCCCTAGTGAGGGGGGGCATATGTTACCACCCACCTCTAACTCAAAAACTAAGAGGGCTAGAAAGACGCGGTAAAAAGCATTCAATAGCTCTCAATGCGTACGTTTGAAAGTATTTCGGTCATTTTTCACCTTAGAGCAATATTGGGGTCACCAGAGGTCATCAAAGGTCAAAATTTGCCAATTGTCATTATATTTTTCAGAAAACATGCCGCTATCTCAGGAACTATGGTAGCTAGAAAAACGCATGGAACAGCAAACGATAGCTTTTGAACTCTTCTTTTGAAAAGGTCATTATCAATATTGACCTCAGGTCAACAGTTTAGCCTCCAGAGGGCAAAAACTCCAAAAATAGCTGTTTTTACGAAAAGTGTTTTTCGACAATAACTTTCGACTACAAAAGGCCACGACATTTCTATTGCCAGAATCGTGTTCCCCTCGCCGAGACGCGTCGAATGAACTATAATTTGACCTTGAAAGGTCAACTTGAAACTTTGACCTCAGGTCAAGGTCATGACCTGACCGGAAAAGGTCATGTTGCATATCAGTCGATGCGTCTCAACAAGACAAACACAATGAGACCATCCCCAGCGTTCTATCTCTTTCCAATCGCGAGTTATTGGCAAAAAAACTGTTTGAAGCCTCAAGTGACCTCGGATGACCTGTCTAGAGGCTATCAGCAAAAATGACACCTTGGTCATCACGAGTGGACTACATCATTGTGATTCTGAAATATTTAGACTGTTCCTATGCGTACACACGGATCTAGAGGCATTTTCATTTTTCTCCATTGACTTGTAATGGAAAGGTCACGCCACTGACCTGACCTTAGGTCACGGATATAAAAAATCCGAGATATAAAAATTGTAGGCGCCCATAACAGCATGCAATCCACCAAGTTTCAAACCTTTCTGACAAACACTGCAGGCTGGACATGATTGCAAACTTTTTTTTAGGCTTGGTCAGTTAACTTGACCTGGTGACCTGACCTGACATGACCTGGGGTCAAAAATTTCACACATTGTCCAAAATTGATGTACAAAAAGCTATGCCAAGCGGCGCGGCGCTACGCGCCGCGGTTTTTTATTTATACGCAAAAAACGCGACAGGGTGGTAACATATGCCCCCCCCCCCCCACTGGGGCGAAGGTTAAAGAGCCGTGACAGGCCACAAGTCGCGTGACATCATACGTGTAACGACCAATGACGTCGGCCTGCAAAACCCAATGGAAGCGGCTAGCAGCGTGCAATAAAACAGGGCGCTGCTTTCTAAATGTCTGTCGTGCGCCATAAATGAATATATTCTTTGTAGCCTGGCAACTCAGTATCTTTTTTTAACTATTGTACTAGTATTTAATAATTTCATAATTTTATAATTGTGCTTACGCTTTATGTTGATATTAGTGATAAATCCTTAGATAAAGTAAATCGATGTGATATTTAATAGAAAAATAGCAAACTAACGCACCATTCATTCGAAAGCTGGGGAACCTACTAAAAAGAACTACTAAAATTCCTGAGGAACTAAAGGATTAAATGGGGACTAAATAGATGCCTGCTATTCCGTCGTGAAAACGGCCCGTGAGGAGCTGACCGAAACCGTGCATTTTCTTTCATTTTCAGCGCTGTTTTACATCAACACCTAATGGGGAGGGTCAACATTGCCCTGGACCACTACCTAGTAATTCAGCGCAATACAAACATCAATTTGAAATATGGAAATGTAGTATTCTTGTACGTAACACATTCAGGATGTCATACAATATTCCAAAGTTATTCAACCGTCAATTCTTGCATCTTACGACCGCATTCGCGGTCAAATTTCCCCAAAGCATGAGGCAATCATGATTCTTGATTTATAGCATAGCAATAAGTGCAAACGTATGTATGGAAAATACTACGACAGTCTTCTATCTTATCTACGCCAGCTCATCCCCGATACCGCTGATCCGTCGTGGTGTTTGTTTATGAGATCTCCCCTCCTGTTGCTAGCCGCAGGGTATGCAGCGATGAACAGCGTTGTTAGTGTGAAGTAATGCGGCCGGTACAGAGGCGCCTCTGTCAGTCAATGTGGCGCAGATGTGGCGTCAATGTGGCGCAGGCGCGCCGCGACGAAAAACGCGCCAGTTTCGTAACCACCTCCGGCTAGCGAGAGGGTTGGGGTGGGGACAGATGTGTTGAGGTGGGGATGGAAAACGAGAACACGAAAACGTGTGCTTTACTTGCGGGGCCCTGTTAGACTTCAGGCCAAAATGTTTAGTCTCATTTCTGATAAGTATTTAACATACAATACGCTCGCCCCCGCGAACCCTTGCTCTTGTTCACCTTTGGGCTTTGGCAGGTTCATCTGATTGTCCGACACCACAGAAAATAAAATGAGCTAAACTGCCGATATCCGACGCATCGTATATAAATGACCGAAATAAAAACGTCTAACATTCCGCATGGCTGCCTTATTACTGCCAATTACCTTAAAGTTAGCAATCAACAAAGTCAGGATGGGCTGTTTCTAACTAGTTCGAACCGTCAACATCACCACTAGACTTAGCATTGATGTGTTGATGTAGGTATGATTGAGAACTGATCCGTATTATTGGTGAAATACGACAGTTGGATTGGAAAATTATACCTATTCCTAGTCATGCACTCTGTCAAACTCGTCCTAAAAATGGTTTTATGACCCACATGGCTCAATCTACATCATTTTTGGTGCATTGAAACGCTCGTGTGACTTTGTGAAAACTATAACGTTGGCGGCACATAATTCATATACGTTAGCTCACATACTGTCATACAACTTACTACCGAAACAGCTATCTTGTCATATTCAGCAGTAAACATGGATTGTTATCTGATACGCCCCATGAAGTTCGAGTCCCCAACTTTGAACTTTTGGCTGAAATTCTAACCCGTTTCAATCCTATCCAACTTAGAACTAAAACATCATTTCAAAACAAACCTAAACAACACCAACAATTCGTTAAACTTGTTTTAATCTTGCCTAATTAATGGTCAAGATGATGAAATTAACACATCACATAAATCCCACCAATCCTGATTTAAACATCCCATGCAATCTGACCCGCTGACACCCTGAAGTTGTCCTCTACAGCAGCCTGACCGGGGCTCGACACTGGACAGTGGCTGGCTCGGCGCCCCGACTCTCGACTTGGCTCGCCGCCAGCTGGCGCCTGACCCCCGCCTGCCAGGGCCACGACCTAAGCTAGCCTCGGGGCACGCGAGTGGGCGCGGCGGCGGCAGGAGTCTGAGGGGGCGGTGGCTGCTCCAGGGAGGGAGGCCGAGGGTGGTGTCTGAAGGGGGTGGTGGTTGGGAGTTTAGGAGAGGGTGGTGGGTGAAAGAAAGTTTGTATGAGAGGGTGCGAGAATTGTCTGAAAGAAAAACAAATATTGTCTGTGATGGGGTCAAATATTCTCTGAGAGGGGAACATGCATTGTCTGAGAGGGCAACGTGATTGGGAGGGGTACGTGTGTTGTCTAAGACAGGAGGACAGTGTCTGAGAGTGGCGTTGTCAGAGAGATAGTGACCGACGTTTACGAGTAGCTGACTGGACACGGTTACTGAGAAGACGTTCTGAGATGTCAGTCTGGGAGGGGACACCTCAGAATGTCTTCTCAGAAGGTATTAGAGGCATTATTTGTGTTGAAAGGGGTGAGCAGGGGGGACGTTTGAGAGGGGTGCTGTCTGACAGTTTGTGGAATGGGTAGCGTCGGCAATCGGTCTTAGATGTGTTGCGTCTGACAGCGATGACAACGGATGTGGAGCGGAATGGTCATAACGGGTAAAATCATTTTTCGTTAAGTGTGGGCAGGTGTCTCAGCGCTCGTCGTCTTCGATGGCGAGTAAAACTGGCTTATCGCCTTCTTGCCTTTTCGTCCCTCCCATGATCCCGGCATCGGGTTTAAGGGTTGGTTTGCGTCCTTAAACCCAAACCAACCCCCAAACCCGGCAGGCAGATGACAGCAGATATCATGTGTGATACAATTTTAGGTAAAAACTGCATGAAAAGGAAGCACGAAATCGGTCGAATACACGTCACACGACATTGTTCAGGGCCTGTATTCAATCAAAGCCAAATCGAGACGCGCTTTCAACGGATTGGACAAGAACGTTCCGCCTGTCATCGGTCAGTCTAGAACGATAGCCGGGGGCGATTCATCCACGTATCTGGGTCAAATGTCACCGGTGGACGCACCTGGCGTCGGTCCGGGATTCAGCCAACTATCGCGGCCGCGGTCTACTGCAGTGGGGATAAACTGTCGGCTACCGGAGACGAACAAGGATGGGTGGATGCTGGGATTAAGCCAATTATAATTATTGCCGGTCGTGGTCCATTGGGGAGAAAGTGGGGCTCCTAGGGATGGCTGGGATAGGGTGCGTTAGATAGAGGAGACGATATGGGGACACACGCTGGGTTAAGAGAGAGAGAGAGAGAGAGAGAGAGAGAGAGAGAGAGAGAGAGAGAGAGAGAGAGAGAGAGAGAGAGAGAGTCTGATAGAGAGAGAGAGAGAGAGAGAGAGAGAGAGAGAGAGAGAGAGAGAGAGAGAGAGAGAGAGAGAGAGAGAGAGAGAGAGAGAGAGAGAGAGAGAGAGAGAGAGAGAGAGGACTAGCAGATGGAAGTAAAGGTCAGAGTAAGTTCTATAAATATGATTAATTCGTTATGATTCATTGTTCGCAAATCGCAATGTAACATCCAGAAGCCCTTGGTTCATAAGACGTCCTATAAATTGTCTCTTATTTAGTCTAAAAAATATAACGACAGGCAGATTACCGTGCCAAATAACGGGTCACGAATCATGTTATACCTACACCACCCCAACCTAGCCTAAAACTTAATACGGTATAGCAGAGCGGCATGTTTCCCTACGCCACCATTCGGCCAGACGCCCGCCGGGGTCATATCAAACATCAGGGCAGTAACGATCGCCCGAGTCAGACCGCCGATTAGATAATGCCCACACAGCATGGCAAACACCGGGCGGGTACCATGTGCTCCGGGTTGTGATCGCATGTGCTGCTGCATATAGCACATGGAACGTGTGATGCGTGCTGTGTAGTCGTGTGCGGTCACGTAGGGCAGTTTACCATATTTACCAATTTTATTTACCGAATTACCAATTTCACATGACGAATCATTATTCATGAAAAACACGCTCTAAGCTTTCCCTACGTTAATTTGCTCTTATGCAGATTTTCATACTCCTTACAATCCTACTATCTTTATTCAGGTATGAGAGTCGTAGAACATATAATGATCGGGCGGTGCGTGCTATAAACATATCTCTACGCAGTGTTCTGTGACTTCGTTCTGGATAATGGGTGTCGAATAAATTTTAGAGATACCTAAATATAAATCGCACTTTTGCCACGATCAATGGGAGGGGAATGACTCGCAATAGGCGACTTCGGTTTCCTATGAGGCGTAACTGGACCGTTAGTCTATCAATATGGTGCATTTTTGTACCCATAAACCGACAGAGTGAAAAAAAATAGAAGCGCAGCGATGTCGAATGTTGAGTGATCATGCCTTCCATGATGATTTACTATTGGGTAGATGCCGATCTTCTAAAGCGTTGATATGGAGTTGATGGGTTACGGGTGTATGATATACCATGCATCATGCTCGGTAAACGCGCTTGCCAGTTGTGAGTAGTTTGATAAGTACGGTCCGAACGTTTATGTCCTGATCCGAGGTCGGATGTTTTCTGACAGTTCCTTACGTGCTACCGATTACCTACGTGCCGGATTGTTGTTTACTCGTATTGGGGGTTTTACGGCGCGCCGATTACTAAGGTCATTTTGCGCCCATTACGTGTCGGATGAAACACATACTTCTCTATATAGAGAAGTCAGTGGTGAAGAAAGTCAGCCATGAGATGTCTGGCCTATGTCAGCTGTTTACTGGCCGGGAAGGTTATGATGCTGCAGATGATATCATCAGGACATTCCTGGGTTCAAATGAAGTTCAAATATTGCCTCCAGTCAGCAGAAACCACTGGAGTAACTAACCTATGGTGATATTGTGTAGCCGATGATCCAGGAAATTTATGATTTTAGCGGTCCAGGAAACCCTCCCGTTCCCCCTTTCAGGTGTTCTATGGTTGATGAAATGATGTAGGTAATATAACACCGCCATAAAAACGTCAGGGTTGGGCGTTTTGAGCCCCACGCTGCTGTCATATTTGATGACATAGAAGGTTCACAAGGTGTTAGGTTCATTGCCGCGCGCTGCACTTAGCCCCTAAAGCAAGCGTAAAACATCAAAAATATCTCGCAGGGCCCGCGGTAAGACTTGAACCCGCGCTCTTCCGCTTACCTTTTGGATGATGATGGGCATGTTGAAATCCTTTCCGCCCTGCAGCCGAAAGCCCCATGGTTGATTGGGCGCCGCTCTGGATATTTGGAGCTGCTCGGTCTGCGCCATTTTCGCCGCCGCTCGTCGCGCTCGCCGCGCCGTCCGCCGCGCCGTGCACTCACCGCAGAAACACGCCGGCCAAAGCAGAACGCCGGCCGGCCGCCGTCAGCTGGCTATCCCAGGAACTATAAATAAACCGGTGATTCAAGGTGTTGGGTTGCCGGCCTCGGTGGGTGGAGGAGGGGCGGAGGGGAGGGAAGAAGTGGGCGAGAGGGGTCATCAGGGACTGGGGTGGGCCGGGCGTGAAAAGGGTGGGAAGACTGCTTCCTGAAGAACAAAAAAGGGCATCGGGGCATCGATTTTCTTCTTAATTCTACCAGCTAAAAAATCGCCGGTTAAAGGAAGATCAGGACAGTGGCGGATCCAGGGGGGGGGGGGGCAAAATGGGCATTTGCCCCCCCCCCCCCCATGGCATAATTTTAACATTACGCCTATGGACGATGCATGGAAAGAATCGATAAATTGTTATGGTTTGCCCCCCCCCCCAAAAAAAAACTCTGAGCTGGATCCGCCTCTGGATCAGGATAGCCCCTTTCTCGGGGCGACACTGCCCTATGCAATTCTGCGCGGTCTTGAAATGAAGAATGATCCCAGTTTTGAATCGCGACTCCACGAAACTTAGACGGGCTGAATCTGAATAGTGAGTAGGGGAGAGCGGGGTCATTTGGCCGCCCGGGTCACTTTGGCCGCCCCATGTCTACGCGTTTTGACGGTCCCGAGCGATTATTTTTGAATATGGCACCATCCGCCGTCATAAGAACTACTTTGGAAAGAAACTAAGGAAACTCGACGACGCCCAGTTTTTTTGTAAAGCCAACGATATTTGAATTTTGGCTAAAAAACGTAACTTTTTCTTCTTTACGAAAAGTTGCATGGTGTCCCTTATTTGGGTGACATCAAAATTTTAACTCTATTGGTAGAACAATCTGGTGATTCAGGGAGCTGTCTGACCCTTTTGCAAGTTTAAGTAACAATTTTTGCTTATCTGCGGACCCCTTTTCCTAAAAATGTCATATTGGGGTAAATTGGCCGCCCCATACGGGGCGAATTGGCCGCCCAGCGACTCAGTTGATTTTTTGCCTAGTCTGCGAGCGACGCGCTGCGCTGGCTAAGTTCTGCCGCTGAGGATGGTAATGCGGCGCAGTCTAAATGCAAGGGACGGCCTAACCAAGGTGTCCGCTGATTGACTTTCGGCACCCGGCGGCAGATGGCGAACCCGGGACGTCACATCGACCTCTACCGGTGGCGCCGATTTTTCGTCGTGCCTAAGACGCCACCTTCACGCGGAAGAACATCCGCGGGTTAACCCTCGCGGGCCCGGGGGGGGCGTTTTTCGCCCCCCCCCCCCCTGGCGAATATTTGCGATAGCTCCCGAACGCTTAGGGATAGGAAAGCGAAACTTTCAGTACCTTTTCTCCCATCAATTTGACATCTTCTGAAGTAAAAATTTTTGACCTAGCCCCCTTGATGACGTCACAAGGTCGATTTTTCTAGACCCCTGCAAGGCAAACTTCGGCGTCACAGACGCGAACTTCAAATAGCTGCTAAAAATAGAGTTTTAGAGATAAAGACAAATTACGAGCACGGTTGTGTAGCGTTTGACCTAGAGAAAAATAGAAAAATAGTTTTGGTGACCTGAGGTCAGAGGTCAGGTCAACGACCCCGAAATGTGGTTTTAGTTTTTCGCAAATAACTTCGACAAAAATGGTCCTAGAGCTACGGCAGTGGTACCATCGCATTCGCCGTGTCAAGCCGCGTCGAATGATATATATTTTGTTTGGAAAAGGTCAAATTTTATGTTGACCTCATGTGACCTCAAATGACCTTTGGTTGACCTTGACACATGAAAGGTCGTTTATGATGGATTTGTACTCGCTGATCACGAATCTGGCATCCATTTTCCTCTAAGCCTTCATTTAGAGCTTCCGGATGGCAAAATTGTCTTATTTATTATTATAACTTGAGTTAGTGAAATAGCCTCTAGCAAGGATACTCTTCTGTGACCTTGACCTTTGGGCAGCCTTGTATCGTAAGATGAACCACAAATAGGGAACTGATAAGCCTCCAAACATTTCAAAACGTCTTGGAAGTTAGCAAGCAAGATGTACGAAAAAGTGCAAAGTTTGAGGTCAATTTTGAGCGTGACCTTGACCTTGACCTTTGATTTTGAGCACATATTCGGAATCCTCAGATTCTCTTCTTTCGTTTGACACCCAATTTTGCCAGTTTGATGCATCCTGCCATCCTCTAGAAGGCTTACTTTGAGATCACTACACATGTGCCGGTTTTTGCCTTTGACCTTGACCTCTGACCTTGAAAATTGACCTGAGGTCAAAAATTTTAGGTGCTTTAGAACCGTCTGGTAAGGACCTTTCGTTTGGTATCGCTTTTGTTTCCGTAGCTCCCTTATTTACGGAGTTAGACAGGGGGGCGAAAAACGCCCCCCCCCCCCCGGGCTGCGGTGGTTGGGATTACCCCCCGGGCCCGGCCGGGTTAAGAGATTCGAAGCGACCGGGATATCCCCGCTATACCGGGTTATCTTCGACGACGAAGACTACGCCGACGGCGGTCTTCGCACCGGTTGTCGCCCCAGCGACGGCAGATCAGCACGCCGCGGCCTCGGCCGTGCTCCAGCCGCCTGCCGCGGCTGTGCTCCAGCCGCCAGCCTCGGGGCCGGCCGTGCTCCAGCTGCCTGCCGCGGCCGTGCTCCGGCTTTGGAGGACGAGCAACAGGCACGTATGGCGAGGAGCAAACAGCGGGGTCCACAAGCTGGACCATCGAACCATCGAACGTCGGGAGCTGGACCGTCGAAGAAACAGGGGCGCAAAGGTGAAAAACAGTGAAGCGCAGTGATGACTGGACATGTGTCCATGTCGTCGGGACCGTATTTTACAGTGGATGTGATCTGAAGTGCTGGGTCGAAGACGGGGCCTGCTGAAAGCGTTTTTATTTCGTGTTTACAACAGAGTTTGAAATAAACAAACAACTCGTGCACAAAGGACATTTTTTGCAGTGCGATGGTCTAAAGCAATCTACGATTTGGCAGCCATTACAGTTGGCTGTTGTTATCACTGGGCAGTGCTCAACTCATGAGTCGTAAGCTCGTAAATCAAATGTGGCTCCTCACTTGCACTGATTCAAATGAATCGAGTGTAAGCCTAGTCCTTTGAAAAATTAAGGATTTCAGGCGAATCAACGATGAGTCACGATGCTCATCATTTGTGTCAGCATTGGGCATCTGAATCGTCACATCAGTCACGCGTCGAGTCAATCCAGAATTCATGAGTTAAGCACAATCTTGGGCGTCAATATTTCAGGTTGTCTCAGCTCTGTAATAGGTATATCTCTGGATCACATGCCCGGCCAAATGACCCCACTCCCCCGGCCAAATGACCCCGGTACCGGGGTCATTTGGCCGCCGCGCAGTCTTTGAAAGAACGGTTAATTACCACCGAAATGAGATGTCCCGGCATGATGCAAGTAATAGGCCGGAACAGCAATTGAACGCCCCACACCCCTCCATGGAGAAATCGACCAAACGCGCACTGGTTTTCTCAAAATATCGTTTTTACAAAAAGGCGGCCAAATCGCCCCGTTCTCCCCTACCTAGGCTTCGTGAATATTTGCTCGTTTAGCCAGATGATCAACTTTTACCGCAGACTGACATAGGCGTGTACTTTGAGGTCGCCTGATGCTCTTCCAGCTGAAAGGCTAGTTAATTTAGCGAAGCCATTACGTTCTTGAAGCATTCGCGAACAAGTGGATAGATACAGTCGGTCGGTGCACTTCTGATGGCCCAAAATAATTGCAATTAAGCATGAGATTGAAAAAATATAAGATAAATTCTTAATTCCTCAGAACCAAATGAAAACTTATGATACGGATGAAATGTAGGTATATTTGTGAAAATACTCGCACATCTTCCCTACTGGAACATCATTACAACTCGTATAAGCGGTGGCCATATGACGAACGATCACGTGGAATGCCTCTGGTAGCGTGAACGGCATCAGACACAACCCTTAGCTTCTACATCTAAACATCGCGGATTAGTAATTAGTGCAAATGAGAAACAAAGAATGTGAACGAAATACAGAACGACTCGATGTGGTTATATATGACCACGTAGCGGTGTTACGGCGTATAGCAGTACGTTGTTTTAACAAAAACATCGCAAAAAAACGTAACGGAAGCCATTCTACAGCTCTTTTAGGTGCAAGTTAATGTGAAGTGGAGATTCTACAACTACGAGCATAGCTATATAACTAACCAACTTTTTCAGAGACACTCCAAGAGCATCTTTTATCAGTTGTAGGTACTCTGCACTAAATCCAGAAGAAGAATAATAGCAACATTTCATGACAGTTGCTCACGTCTACGCGTTCAAAGAACAACGATAAGCAGTTCAACATCGGATCAGCGAATCCAACAAGTCCAACGAATCTAGCGAATGTTTGGTACAGAGACGTTCGTTGAGGAAAATAAATTGAGCTGAACGAATATGACCGTTGAAAGAGATATGCGTCGTTGAAAGAGATATCCGTCGTTGTATGTAAAATGACAAGTGTTAATGAGATGGGTCGTCGCCAAACTAGTCATTATCCTACGCATGTGACAGCTCATACAATCATGATTATGTATGGTGAACCAAAATGTAATACGCGACAATCTAAAATTGTCTTACGTCGTACACTAGCGTTGATGCCTCGAACATGAATGGGCAAATAAACGTAGCATCAGCACTACGCTATCGCTACTTGCAAGCAAAAATGATCTACGCCTTACACACGATTGAAGATTCTGGTAAAATGGACGGAATAGCACACACGGCATCATCACAAATCTAGAGAAAAGACGTTAAAAAGGTTTCATCATTCAAATCCATCGACCTTCGGACGGAAGACAGCACAGCACAGTCAGTATACGGCTGATCAACGAATTACCTTCTTCGTGAGATTCTCATAGAAAACGTACCTACTACGTTCTTCAATGATCTTCTCGACGGGGGTCGCCCCGTGCATAACCCCACGAGCCTCGAGATACTTTCTCCATCTCCGAGCGCCGCGCCATCTATACGCCAAACCCCACCGCTCGCCCTGCCACCTATCGAGCGGCTCCAAAAGCAGTCAGCAGCACTACCAACGCTGCTGCCGAGGCCGCCAGAGGACTGGCTGGCTTTCCGGCGCCGTTACAGCCATCTTTGGCGGCGCAGGTACACACCTCAGTGTAGATATCGAAGGTGCCCCACTTGTGCAGACAGAACCGCTCGTCTCCACCGATCCCTGGCTCGCCGACGCGGGCACAATCACGGATAACCCGCCATTGGCCGTTCACTGTGGAAGGTTGGAGAGTGGTGTTAGAGTGAAGTGAACAGAGGGATGCAAGAGACGAGGGTAGGGGCGGAGTGTAAGAGAGGAATGAGGGGCGGTGTTAGATAGAAAGGGTGTCTGGAAGAGGAGTGGGTTGTATGGTACATCATGGTAAGAGAGACAAGGATATCTGAACTTTCAAGCAAGGACAGGTTATATAACACGCATGCATTGTGTTAGAGGAAGAGGACTGGATGGAGATAGACTGGTCTTAAATGGAGGAACAGGTTTCAGTTTTTGGACATGGATGAGTGAGCCACATTGAATGAGCATAGAACAGCATTATGCACACAAATACTGAAGCTGACTGGTTATGGCGAGAGAAAGCGTGGCCAAACAGCAACTGAAAGACATGCACAATTCACCCCCTGAATCCATAAATAAAGTATATCCTTTCAGGTTCCCACTCACTGTCACTCATAACTAGACCTGAATCCATGTAATAAAATGCAAGAAAAAAAGTAATACCATAAAAGGGCCAGCAGAAGGGTAAGCCCACATCAACCTACCAAGTATAAACCAGTCATCACTGATCACACTATCCAAATTGTCAAACCTGTTCACCTAGAGTACTGCTATGGCCCCTACCAAACTTATTAAAAGAGAAAAACACACCTTTCTGTCTGATTTTGCGGCACATTGTCGCCTTTACCCCAGGCAGGTGGCGCCTCTCGTCAGCCTTGTCGCACTCCACCTTGTAGTAGGTGTTGTTCTCAAATGGGTCGCCGCAGCTTGGGTCCTCCCGCGAGTTGCACTTCCAGCACTGGATGCCAGCAACTGCAAGAGAGCAAGCAATCAGTGATAATGCCACATAGACAGGAGCAGTTTTTATGGGTTTGACTGCATTGTCAACTAAATTGGGCAAAGGTTTATCACACAAGATAAATTAACAATGTTTTAGTTGAAAATCAAAAGATACTAGTTTCAATTAATAACAAAGCAAAAAATGGTACCAAAAGAACCAAACCTTACTTTACAAAATAATGCAATTAAAAACTAAGATTTCATTCCATCAACACATTTTCCTGCCACTGCTTTTGACATAGGTACCTAAGAGTCAATTCTTACCAAAATTAGGATAAATCAGCTGCAAGATGATTATCAAAAGCAGTGTTGCACTGATAACTCGCAGAAGCAGTGGAGGCATGGTAATTGGATTTAAAAGGTGCACAAGATAACTTCAAAGTCGGCCTTGCAACACAATGTGAGTTCTCCTCTGGATAATTGCACCAAAGATGAATAAGGTGCAGGAATCAAACAAATTATTCACAAAAACAGTCCAACCACCACAAAAATTCAATTTTGGCGACACACCCAAATTATTCGCAACTGAAACAGCTGCGCAATATATGCAACGCGTATTTTACTGCCATATTTAATTTGGTTTGAATAATGCTACCATATTTCCCCACTCCCCTAGAATTTCATCCACCTACAGGCACATATACATTATACATGACCACCTTACCAATAGGGGAAAGTGGGGTAGGGTAAGACGGTCAGGGTAGGTAAGACGGGCACCCCTTTTGCAGACCAAACCAATAGCGCTACGAGCGAGAAAAATTAGGACCAGGCCATTCCCACTACACACCACCATTGAAGTCGGGCTGAATCTGGGCTGATGATATGGGCTGTCTTACTCTTGACGGACATGCATTTGGTTACCCTTTGCAGCTGCAGACACGGCCTGCTTACAGAGCTTCAGGTAGAATCCAGCAGCTGAACCCCCAGGTCCTTCTCTGCTGCAACCGTCGTCAACTGAAAACCATTCATGGTGTATGAGCGCCCAGGGTTCCTAGGGCCGAGATGAAGGACCTTGCACTTTGATTCGTTGAAAGGTAGTTGCCACTTCTCCGACCACTTGACCACTTCTTCAATGTCTCGCTGAATTGAGCTTATCCCAGTTGAACGGCGAGACAATGGAATTATATACCGTGGAATTCGACCTCGATATTACATACCCAATAGTAAATAACCATGTTCTTGAGAAATGATATTATATGTACATACACATACAAAATGAAGAACGAGACGCCACACACAGGTATAAGGAATAACCAACAATCTACAGCATATTTACGTCTGGGCAGCCAGTTGCGTTGGATAGGGCGGAATAGTGGCGATTTCAGGACGGCAAGAATGGAGCGTCATTGGACTGATTCTATATCAAACCGTGTACTGTTTTTAGCCGGCATCCAACAGTTACTACAAAATATTATTGTTAACACGCGCACCGACGGGGGGGCGGATATCCGCCCCCCCCCCTGAGGTTTTTCGCGAATAGCGGGAAAACCGCGGCGCGTAGCGCCGCGAAAGTTGCTACGACTATTCTCCCATCAATTTTACACATGGTGTGCAAGTTTGAACCTTCCAACTCTTCAGGTCAGGTCACCAGGTCACTTTGAATGATCCAACCTCAAGTCACTTTTTTGCAACTTTATCGTCGTGCTAGAGCTACAGTAGATGTCGGAGGCCTTTGAAAGTCGCAGGATGTTATAAGGTCATTAGTAGCTACACTTTGTTGATCTCGGAATTTTGATATCGATGACCTAAGGTCAGGTCAATTTCTCGACCTCCCCATTATACCTAAGTCAATGGAGGAAAAATCAACTCCCTGTTTTTACCACTAAAACGGGTCAAAATGGCCCCATAAACCATACATGACTTCATATACGATCAACCTTCACTACCTTGAGGTCTGTTTTGCTGTTGGGCAGCTGTAAGGTCATGTGACGTCATCAAAGGTCATCAAAGGTTTTTTTGCCAATAACTCCGTACAGGAACAAAATAGAGCCGGTCTCATTGTGTTCAGCTCGTCAAGGCGCATCGAATGATATACATGCTGACCTCAAGGTCACGTGACCTGAGGTCAACCTTTGACCTTGACCTTTCGAGGTCAACATATATATCATTCGATGCGGATTGACGAGAGGATCACGATGCTGCTCTTAGTTTGTTCTTATCTTGCCTAGTTCGAAAGTTATTCGAGAAAAAAAAAACTCTCCATATCTAACGCCGCCATTTTAACTTTTTTGACCCCTGTGACGTCATCTTTGACCTGACCTGAAAATGACCTTTATAAAAATTGTAGACCTTGTCCGTGCGTATCCGATGCCGTTTACCGCTTGTCGCTATCTTGCTTCGTTCTCGAGATCTCAGGGGGGGGGGTCATCGCCCCCCCCCCCCCCCCGTCGGTACGAAGTCGGCGCAGACCCCCGTCGGTGCTCGTGTTAACCTACATGCGCCAGCGCCGGCAGCTTCATTTGGCGCCGGAGGAAATGAGCACCCTCCCCTGATGTCGAAATAGTCGGTCGGCGCGCGAGCTCCTTCCTGTCGGAAATCCGAGACCGCGATCACTGGCGGATCCAGGGGGGGGGGGTACCGGGGCCGTGCCCCCTCCCCCCCAAAGCCTGAAAGGAGGCGAACATATATTTTGCCCCCCACCCAAAAAAAAAACGTTTGAAGAAAAATTAAATTAGAAGGTTGCGTAGAAGATACATACTAGAATCAGCAGCGTGATTCAATAGCGTAGAGAAACTATCGCATGTTTACTAACTTCATAAGTCTGTGAGCTTGATAAAAGTGACGTCATTTCTCGTCTTCACCCAAAGAGGTGTTATTAGTGTATACCTATCGATCGAAGTGTGTTTTAAAGCCGTTTTCGGGGTCCTGAGTTTGAATTTCACATAAGTTCTGAGTCTGACCAAAGATGATGTGTTCAAACATTTGGGGTAGGTCGGGTCAGGTCGGGTCAGGTCAACCAGAGGGCGTCCCTGCCGGCTTTCCAAAATAGGTGTAAACCGCCGAGGTCGTACGTCAAACAAAGGTCAGGTCAAACAAAGTAATTTACCGAAAGCTTCATAATAATCTGTTGCTTCATTACCAGTGGGCGAATCCGGGGAGGGCCAAAATGGACATTTGCCCTCCCCAAAGCCATAACGTGTGGGCAAGGCTATCTTTTTGACCCTCTCAAAGATGAGAAAATATAATAAGGCGTCGACTTACTTATCTGGACGAAAAGCAGGACTTTCCGGGAAGGTCATTCTACAGGAAGGAGTTGACTGTTCGATACTGACGATTTGGGACGGTATGCTGATAAATGGGACTCTCCGAACTGAATGCATGCTGGGCTGGTGTAGTTGGCATTGTCAAGTCGCTTGGTCACCGGTGCGGCGGTGGGTCGGGGTCGCCGAATCGGTCGGAAACTTGTGCCTTCCCCAAACGGATCGGCTGAGTCCCTCTCTGTTGCTATTTACGCAACTTGCTTGTGAAAAACCGAGGAGGTCCGTTCCGCTCCCTCCCTATAGGTAACACAATGTAAACAATTTTTAATCCCGCGCCCCAGTGGCGGTCTCAGCCAACTTCGCCATAGAGGGGGGGCATATGTTACCACCCACCTCTAATTAAAAAACTAGAGGGCTAGAAGGACGTGGTAAAATCAGTCGATAGCTCCCAATGCTTACGTTTGAAAGTATTTCAGTCATTTTTCATCTTAGAGCAATACCTATTGGGGTCACCAGAGGTCATCAAAGGTCAACATTTGCCAAATGTCATTACATTTTTCAGAAAACATGCCGTAATCTCAGGAACTACGATAGCTTGAAAAAATGCATGGAAAAGCAATCGATAGCTTTTGAATTCTTCTTTTGATAAGGTCATCAACAAAATTGACCCCAGGTCAACGGTTAAGCCTCCATAGGTCAAACATTGTGAAAATAGCTGTTTTGGACAAATAACTATTGAACCAGAAAAGATGAAACATAGGCAATGGCACAATCGTGTTTCTCTCTTTCAGCCGCTTCGAAAAATATATTTTTGTATCTGGAAAGGTCAACGGCAAACTTTGAGCTCAGGTTAAGGTCACGTGGTGACCCAAATAGGTCATACTGCATATTATTCGATGTGTCTCGACAAGACAAACACAATGAATCCACCCCCAGCGTTCTATCTATTTCCAATCGAGAGTTATTGGCAAAAATCTGTTTGTAGCCTCAAATGACCTCGGATGGCCTTTCTAGAGGCTATCAGCAAAAAAAAAAAAACATCTTGGTCGTCACGGGTGGTCCAAATCATTGTGATTTTGAAACATTTGGACTATTCCTATGCGTACACACGGATCTAGAGGCATTTTCAGTTTTCTCCATTGACTTATCCCTCGCCCGTAAACGGCGATCTGCCACCTTCGCCCATGCAGGGGGGGGGTTGGTGCGACCCCCCCCCCTTGGCGTTTGAAAACGGAGCGTCGTAGAGCTTAGCGGAAAAGACCAACGGATTGCTCTCGCCGAGATCTCGCGATTGGTGGTATATTTTTTGGTCCTAGGTCAACATTTGACCTACTTTTGACCGGTCAAAGGTCAAATTTTCGGAAAAATAGACTTGTTTCAACTTTCCGCGGCGATTGCGGCAAAACGGTGGGAGATATCGACTTGAAACCTTCACTATCGTGTTCCTTGATCAATTCTCTATCGTTTGGTATGTATTTCGTTTCCCTAGCTCTAAAAATGGCGCGTTGGGAGCGCCGGAAGTCGGCAAGGTCACAGTCGGCGGCAGAAATTCGAAAAATCAAAATTTAAATTTTTGAAATCTGATTGTATTTTTGGATTTGGAAGGTCCATTTGCTCCCTATAGAAGCTAATATTGCTGCATATTCCCATTGAGGTGACAAGAATTAGCAAAATAGTGGTTCGGGCGCTTTTCAAAAATAGTACCGGACGCTGTTCCTCTTGTGACGTCATAGCTCCGTGACCTGACCTGACCCGGTCAAGTTTCTTATACCATATGATAGCCAATACTTGCCCCAACATGCTTGGGAAGTTTCATCACGATCCATCAACCGATGTCCGTACCACCGGCAGGAAACCTCGGGCGTTGGCACTCAGTTTGTGAAAATCCGGCCGGAGGCTGTTCCCTTTGTGACGTCATAACTCCGTGACCTGACATGACCCGGTCAAATTTTTTTTACCAAAAGATGCGCAAGGTTTGCCCCATAAGGTACCCAAAATTTGGCGGCGCTGCGCGCCGCCGTTTTTGCACTATTTCCGAAAAACCTCAGGGGGGGGGTTGCACCAACCCCCCCCCCCCTACATGGGCGAGGGTTATAATATAAAGGTCACGCCACTGGCCTCACCTTAGGTCACAGATATAAAAAATCCGAGATATACAAATTATAGGTGCCCATAAAATCATGCAATCCACCAGGCTTAAAACCTCTCTGACAAACACTGCAGGTTGGACATGATTGCAACCTTTTTAGGCTTGGTCAGTTAACCCGCGCCCCACTGGGGTCTGCGTATAACACGGCCTACTGGGGGGGGGGGGGGGGGCTATTCATAGCCCCCCCTCCTAACTCCGAAACTACTGGGCCGATCGTCAAAATTCAAACGGTGTCTGATAGCCCCAGAAAAACTGTCGAGCGAAACCTAATTTCATTGACCTCGAGGTCACCGATGACGTCACAAGTCAGGTCAAAGTAAAAATTATTAGCATTTTGGCTTCTTCACGTTTTGGGCTCTGGCCGCCGTCTTACAAGTCAGATCAGGCTCATTTTTAAATCACACACTCGTAAACAGATGCTCTAGATACTCTGAGGGTATCAAACTTGTACTTTGATTTTCAGGTCAAGGTCAGGTCATCACAGGTCACGAAAATATTATATCATCCGTCGGTCACGTGACACATGTTTTATGGT
Organism: Amphibalanus amphitrite; assembly: GCF_019059575.1. NCBI lineage: Eukaryota > Metazoa > Arthropoda > Thecostraca > Balanomorpha > Balanidae > Amphibalanus > Amphibalanus amphitrite. The sequence continues at coordinate 91,591 of NW_024883264.1, forward strand.
CCATTTAGGCCAAACATTTTGAATTTGATGTCGTCTGTGTCATTCGAGGTCATTTTGAGTCAAATTTAGCTTAGGTCAGGTCACTTTCAGGTCAAATTAGGTCAAATTTTGAAGTTACCTTACGGTTACGGTAAGTTAAAATTTTTCAACAAAAAAAGGTGTCTATTGGATGCAATTTGAGCTCAGGAACACAATGGTGCTATTTATATTGGCGTACAATGTCAAATTCGGGCTGAAAAATTGATTTGAAAAATTAATAATTGTTAATTTTTTGCAATAATACGTATAACTTGGCCATTTTTGAAGATATTTAGCTAAAACTTGCTAGAGTTAGTCATAATAAGGCGTTCTATGACATATATTCCGTTTTTTTTTCGAAAAGTCAAAAAATGAAGAAAATATAAAAATATAAATTTTGAATTTTATTATAAAAATTTTTCGAAATTTTCAAAATTGCAAAAATCCGAGATAGCAGTTTGATAGCGCAGTCTATTCTGAGTCCTCTTATGCAAAGAAATTGGATCTAGCTTAAAAACTGAGCTCTTGGGAGCGATTGCCGTGGTTCAATGTTTTGCGTCGAAATCGGCCGAACATGACGTCACCCTGACGTCATTTCCGGCCGACCTATGGTAGGTACGAACTTCAAATTTAGCCACAAGGTGTCAAATTGATCCAGCCGAAGGTACTGAAAGTTTTGCGTCGATACGTTAAGCGGTTTGTAAGTTATTGCAGAAAAACGGGAGGGGGGGGCTATAAATAGCCCCCCCAGTGGGACGCGGGTTAACCCTCGCACCGACGGGGGGCGGATATCCGCCCCCCCCCTGAGGTTTTTCGCGAATAGCGGGAAAACCGCGGCGCGTAGCGCCGCGAAATTTGGTATGACTATAACCTCATCAATTTTACACATGGTGTGCAAGTTTGAACCTCCTACCTTTTAAGGTCAGGTCACCAGGTCACTTTGAATGACCCAACCTCAAGTCACTTTTTTGCAACTTTGTCACCGTGCCAGAGCTACAGTAGATGTCGGAGGCCTTTGAAAGTCGCAGGATATTATTAAGGTCATTAGTAGCTACAATTTGTATATCTCGGAATTTTGATATCGGTGACCTAAGGTCAGGTCAATTTCGCGACCTCCCCATTATGAGTCAATGGGGGAAAAATCAACTCCCTGTTTTTACCACTAAAACGGGTCGGAATTGCCCCATATACCATACATGACTTCATATACGATCAACATTCACTACCTTGAGGTCTGTTTTGCTGTTGGGCAGCTGTGAGGTCATGTGACGTCATCAAAGGTCACCAAAGGTTTTTGGCCAATAACTCCGTACAGGAACAAGATACAGACGCGTGGATGGTCTCATTGTGTTCAGCTCGTCAAGACGCATCGAATGATATACATGATGACCTCGAGGTCACGTGACCTGAGGTCAACCTTTGACCTTGACCTTTCGAGGTCAACATATATATCATTCGATGCGGATTGACGAGAGGATCACGATGATGCCCATAGTTTGTTCCTATCGTGACTAATTCGAAAGTTATTCGAGAAAAACTCTCTCCATATCTAGCGCCGCCATTTTGACTTTTTCGACCCCTGTGACGTCATCTTTAACCTGACCTGAAAATGACCTTGGTAAAAATTGTAGATCTTGGCCGTGCGTATCCGATGCCGTTTACCGCTTGTCGCTATCTTGCTTCGTTCTCGAGATCTCAGGGGGGGGGGCGGTCATCCGCCCCCCCCGTCGGTGCGAAGTTGGCGCAGACCCCCGTCGGTGCGCGGTTTAAACCTTTCAGTGATTGATAAGAGTAACAGTATGTCCAAAATGCATATCTCGGAATTTTGATGTCGGTGACCAAAGGTCAGGTCAATTTTGCGATCTCTCCATTATAAGTCAATGGGAGAAAATTAAAATGCGCCTATTGTGGACGAATGGTGTTCAAAACCCTCTCAAACATCGCCTCATGGGTACATATGGCACACTGAATCGAAAAAATGCACCTGTGACCCCTCTGTGTGCCCCTGAGGTCATCTCAGGACTCGGGTCATGAACGGTCACAAGCAGTTTTTGGCTAAAACTTCTGATAGAGACGTGCTAGATCGATGAAAACACGTCAGATGTATTCATCTCGACGATACGATCGACTGCTATGCAGCATGACCCTTTCCGGTCAGGTCAGGACCTTGACCTGAGGTCAAATTTTCAAAATTACCTTTCAAGGTCAGCGCGAATAGTCCATTCAACGCGTCTCGACGAGGGGAACACGATGCTGGCAAAAGTAATGTCGTGGCCTGCTTGAATCAAAAGCTATTACCGAAAAACCTTTTTCGTGAAAACTGCTTTTTTACAGTTTTTGTCCTCTAGAGGCTAAACCGTTGACCTGAGGTCAAATCTGAGACAATATTGAGAAAGTTCTGTAAAAGGGCTATCGAATGCGCTTTTCCGCGGCGCTGTAGGTAGCTCTATTGGTTCCCCAGTTAGCCGTTGGCAGTTTCCAAAATTGTTGAAATGGCCAACATTTGACCTTTGATGACCTTTGATGACCTCTGGCGACCTGACCTTTGACCTGACCCAAAAGATGACCAAAGCAGTTCCGTCATTATTTTTGACGCTCTTTCGAATGCAGTTTACCGCGTGTCACTACGCGGCCCAGGAGCCGAGTTAGACGGGTAGGGGTGCTCAGACACCCCCCACCCCCCACCCCCCGGCCCGGCGCGGAAGTTGCGGAGCACCGGCCCGGCGCGGTTTTTCATCTTTGGCCAAGGCAAGGAGGACGGCGGTAGAATTTGACAGAAGCGCTTGTCAAAACCACCGCCGGATGGCTCTAGCGTCGCCTTGAAGACACCCCTCGCCCATCGCTGTTCAGCGAAGCGTTCCCAGTCCCAGGCTAGACCATCGCGTCGGCTCGGCCGGCCGTATTCTCACGGTCCAGACTGTATCCCGCTCCACCATTGGGCGGCTGGGTAAGACGCCCGCTCTGATTGGTCAACTACCGGAGGGCCGCGCGTTGATTGGTCGAGAACTGGGTTTCCAGGCGGGCGGGTTACCTTGGAGAAAGTGCGGCGGCTCCGCGGCTGGCGCTGCCTGCAGTTCAGCGAGAGGAGAGTACTGTGAGGTAACTACGCGTGAATTTGGGTTGCAAAGTGAACTACATTGGCGATTGTAGTGCGACTGTGATCCTCACTCTAACGAAGAGTGTCGTGAGTGAGTGATACACCGAGTGAGATATCTTCGGAGTGAGTCTGACGAGTTTGTGAGTGTGCCAGCTAACGGAGTGTTGACTCAGAGTTTTCCGTGGTATGGTGGAGTGACTGGGACCGGTGAAAAATTAGTCCCAGAAGGATGGGACGGCTGCAGATTCTGCTCGTCCTGATCAGTATAGGAGCGCAATTAGGTAAGTTTCTGAGCCGGGTATGGGTTTAGCGAGGGGTAGTGGGTCTCTGTCTGTCTGTCTGTCTGTCTGTCTGTCTGTCACTGTCTCTGTCTATGTTTCTCTTTTCTCTCTCTCTCTGTCTCTGTCTCTGTCTCTGTCTCTGTCTCTGTCTCTGTATCTGTCTCTGTCTCTGTCTCTCTCTCTGTCTCTCTCTCTCTCTCTCTCTCTCTCTCTCTCTCTCTCTCTCTCTCTCTCTCTCTCTCTCTCTCTCTCTCTCTCTCTCTCTCTCGTACTTTTACAACAATATGCCCGGCCTGCTATAGGTCATGTATGATGTATGAACTTCAACGAACAAAAACAAACGAGACGAATTTTTATTCTTCTCTTCTATCACTTGTTACAATATCACACCATTACTAATTTTTGATTTTGTGCTCAAAATCCTACATTAACACCGACTTATTGAACACCTATTCCTTTCCCCAAGTTCGCCAATATTTACGGCTAGAACATGTGGTTGTTATCGAGGAAGTTTAGCCATATATGGAGTTGAAACTGGGTGCGCCACTACAGTTCAAGTCGCGACAGTTCTGTTCATTGTAGTGGTGCCGGCAGGTGGAGCCAGGTTTTCCTGGTTTGAAAGGTACCGTCCTAGCGATGTCACGTTTTGGGCATTTTCCTGTGGCACTCTACGATGCAGACGCCGACTTTTCGCGCTTTTCGCCTGTGCAGCCTGAGTAATGAATGTTGTTGAGCCAATTTGCTGGTGGGCGGTTATTTGAAGGCTTGTAATAGAGCTTGTTTTGTATTTCTTATATTTTATGACGTTAAGTGTGCAACAAGACAAGTGTAAATTACATCGCCAAAGCGCTTTGTTTTGTCAAAAAAATTTACTACTTTGTTGTCGTAGTGGTTGCTCGCCGGCTCTTACACTGTGTAAGGTAGGTATTGGAAACACTTGTGCTCACTGCTCAGCTCAAAGACTGCAACACTGAGAAAACACTAACATACGAAAAGCAGAAACTGCAATTTAACCCAGAAAGCTATTATTATGAACGATTTTTTACGAGAGACTTCAATGTAGGCTAGGAACCTACAGTGGCGGATCCAGCTCAGAGTTTTTTTTGGGGGGGGATGGGGCAAACCATAACAATTTATCGATTCTTTCCATGCCTCGTCCATAGGGATAATGTTAAAATTATGCCGTTTGGGAGGGGCAAATGCCCATTTTGCCCCCCCCCCCCCTGGATCCGCCACTGGGAACCTACCCAGCTGGGCGACTGCAACGGTAGCCAGTAAACTAACACTAACCACCACGGTTGTGATCGGAGACTGCAACGCGAACTACAAAGTTAGCACAGTCACGACCAGCTGCTCGGGAGACTTCAATAGCGGCTAGAAGACGAACACAAGCGGGGCTCGATTGGAGACTACAACTCAAAGAAGGAAGTTAGCGTGGCAAAAGAGCAGCATTGCCGAAACTGGCATTAGAGAATATAATAATAATAATAAATAATAATATAATAATAATAAATAAATAATAATAATAAATAAATAATAATAATAGCATCAGGAGCCACGATTTATTCAAAAAGATATGGTACTGTGATTCTTTTTTTCTGATCGATGATTTTAAGGAATTACTTATCCATTTTGAGGATCGCTCATCAGATCAGAATATGTTGGTAGGCTGCAATAAGTGGTTGCGATATGGAGAAGTGGCTGCTTTTGGGTCTAGGTAAATACATACCTCCTGTTTGGTGGCCAATGCATAGAACTTAACCCGCGCACCGACGGGGGTCTGCGCCAACTTCGCACCGACGGGGGGGGGGGCGGATGACCGCCCCCCTGAGATCTCGAGAACGAAGCAAGATAGCGACAAGCGGTAAACGGCATCGGATATGCACGGTCAAGATCTATAATTTTTACTTAGGTCATTTTCAGGTCAGGTCAAAGATGACGTCACAGGATTCAAAAAAGTCAAAATGGCGGCGCTCGATATGGAGAGAGTTTTTCTCGAATAACTTTCGAATTAGTCAAGATAGGAACAAACTAAGGGCATCATCGTAATCCTCTCGTCAATCCGCATCGAATGATATATATGTTGACCTCGAAAGGTCAAGGTCAAAGGTTGACCTCAGGTCACGTGACCTCGAGGTCATCATGTATATCATTCGATGCGTCTTGACGAGCTGAACACAATGAGACCATCCACGCGTCTGTATCTTGTTCCTGTACGTAGTTATTGGCCAAAAACCTTTGGTGACCTTTGATGACGTCACATGACCTCACAGCTGCCCAACAGCAAAACAGACCTCAAGGTAGTGAAGGTTGATCTTATATGAAGTCATGTATGGTATATTGGGCCATTCCGACCCATTTTAGTGGTGAAAACAGGGAGTTGATTTTTCCCCCATTGACTTATAATGGGGAGGTCGTGAAATTGACCTGACCTTAGGTCACCGATATCAAAATTCCGAGATATAAAAATTGTAGCTACTAATGACCTAATAACATCCTGCGACTTTCAAAGGCCTCCGACATCTACTGTAGCTCTGGCACGGTGACAAAGTTGCAAAAAAGTGACTTGAGGTTGGGTCATTCAAAGTGACCTGGTGACCTGACCTTGAAAGGTAGGAGGTTCATACTTGCACACCATATGTAAAATTGATGAGGAAATAGTCATACCAAATTTCGCGGCGCTACGCGCCGCGGTTTTCCCGCTATTCGCGAAAAACCTCAGGGGGGGGCGGATATCCGCCCCCCCCGTCGGTGCGCGGGTTAAATAATTGAGCACATTCGATATATCAATATCCAATATCCATATTTGATTGGTGGGACCCTTCACTAATATTGTCTGTTTTGACCTGTGAATTGTGAACTTCCCATCTCAACAACAATAACAAAAAGACATCAGAAACGTATTTAATCCGTTCCGGATTCCTACCAGCAAAATTCGTCAGGCAGGATACAGATAACACTTCAGAACATTTTTTCCGTTGCTATGGTCACTAGACCAGCGTTCAAAGGTACGTACCTAACCAACCGAATAAATTTGCAACTACCCTTAGTGACCTTTGCTTGCGATGCATACATTCATCAAACATTCATCAAACAAACGGTCTCGGAAACGATTTATATTCGTGGCGGAAAAAGAACATGGCCGGGCTGATGCTGGGCACGGGCTTCAATGCGGAATATGACGTGCAAGATGAACTTTTATGGTCATGTCTGACAAGCGCCATCTTGGCTGAGTCGACTCATAAGGTCGTGCCATTGCAGAACTGCGGGTTTAGTACAGGATGTGAAATATGGACACTTGTCGTTCCCGATCCTGTTCCACGTTATTTGCCGCGGATAGATTGAGGAGTTAGTATTCCTTACAAGTAGTTTTTCTTCGAATGGCAAGCGCAATAGAAAATCCGTTTCAATCCGGCTTTTTTGCTCATTTGTTAATGTAGGGTAAGGTGCCTAATTAGCGACCCCCTTAATTTGAACCGTCATTGCTCACGCTCTGTGGGTGCCACTGTATTACTGGCTTGATTTTCGGAGAGATCGTTCATTTTTCTATTAAAATATAGTCATTTTCTGCCCCAATATTCACTAACTTATTTGTAGTGAGCATTTTGGCAGACCATTGCAAAAAACGCTAATAGGGAACTCTTCCCGGTTAGCGACCGGGGAGGGTCGCTAATAAGTCTATGGGTTTCCCCATATTAAAAATGGCAAAAAATGCGACGCCTGAAAAGATGAAATATGATCTCAAAAAGGTAACCTATACGCATAGCACTCAATCACTCGAACATGCACGTTTATCCAACACATTTACGTAAGTAAAAACTGATCACGTGATGCACTGAAGGTGAAAAGAAGGCGGAAACCCAAATTTTGCGGGCTATCTCGTATGATATTTGAGGTCCGCGCTGAATTCGGCACCCCTGCAGTCGGTGACGACATTTGGCATCCCCTGCCACACATTGCAAGCTTCAGCAACACCTCATTTTCATTTCTCCCTTTTCCCCTTTCTTTCCCTTCTTGAGCTATTTGCGACCATGTCAGGCGCAAATAGGAAATATGAGTTGCGACACATTTTTAACCGCCATGCTGTGCACAGTTGAGCGATTCACTATGGGAAAACGGCAATCAATTGAAAAAGGAATGTCGATTCAGAATAAAAAAGGTGCATCATCCTAATGTGCATCGCTTTTCATCAGAGAGGGCCCAAACACACACTTTTTGGATAAGAAACTCGTCATTTTTATTTAAACTCACCTGAAACGTCCCACCAGAAACATCGACGACCGGAAAATAATTTAATTTGATAACCAAAGTATGGCTGACCTTTTGACGATGTTTTTACCGCGTTTTCTCCTGCCAGTTTTTCTGTAGGGAGGTAGGTCGCAAATCGGAAAGGGTCGCTAATTAGGCACCTTACCCTACCTATATTGTCTGACGGGTTCTAAAGCCAAATCTGGCTTGAATTAATAAGAAGATTCATCGCTCATTGCTCACCACAGTTTTCCTTAACAACTGCTAAGGAGTCTGTTGAAGGCCTTATCCAGATCTCTATTTCCTTGTTCTTTGTAGTTGACTTTTTCATCGAGTTTCGATTATGCTGTGTTTTTCGTCACATTAGATTAATGAACTCCGCCAGCAGCAACATACTGGAGTATGTATGCTTAAAAATAACAACACATTTTCTTGCTTTGTTTAGAAAGGCGTAGTAGTTAGTGACGAATAGTAAATAGTAAACGAATAGTAAACGAAAAGTTAGTAAATAGTGACGTAGTAGTTAGTGACGTTTACAAAAAAAAATGTTTGTTTTCGTTGCAATAGGCTAATTCTAGTCGCCAATGTTATAGAGTTTAGACATCGCATGATGTTAACAAAAACAATAAAAAAACATCAGGTAGAATTGCGAATAGTTCATGATTCAGCTTGTGACAGCTTATTGAGTTCAAAGGAAGAAATTGAATTTTATGCGCTTTTGTAGGGATAAATGTTTCAAGACAAATTTTTTTAACATGAATGACAGATCCAGACTAAGTTTACGAACACATTGTGCCTCTTTTCTTTACCTCCATTCACACCATATTATTGGCAAACGTGTGCGATTTAGTGAACATATGGAGCCATCCAAATTATTACCTTCCAGTAACCAAGCACAGGAAGTCAGTTATGAAATGCATCAAGTGATGCACTGGGAGGAAGGAGAGGCCACGACTCGGGTCAGGGGACAGCGTGGGACGCAGGGAAGGATATAATGGGAAGGGTTAAATCACGCCAGCAGCGCGGGGAGGGGGTAGGGAGGTGGAGGGGGGTATGACAGCGGCGGCCCTGGGGGGGGGGGGGGAACCGCTGGGGATGGGAGAGGTGGAAGGGGCAACAAGGTCACGTCGTTCTTGTCTATGCCGCGGGGACGGTACCTGTCACGACTCACAAGACATCTGGCAATTATCACAGAGTCCGGTGGACAATGACCCAACTCGAGCTACCTCAGCCATACCTAGATGATATAAAAAGTGTTTATGGTTTCCATCCTATGCAAATTTTCCCAATATTTTCCGTAAACGATGAATTTTGATTCTTCACATTTAAAGATGATTGTTCATAAAACCTTGCAAGGTGGCTATTTTTTTGTAGGACTGTAATAAAGTGCCAACTAACTAATAAGGACATATATTTGACTTTCAGAGTAAGAAAGGCTTATATTTTTGTGAACCGGCTACGATATAGAAATCACCAGCATGAAACACAAGAGCAAAATAGCATAGAATTAATCATTACGAGTAAAGCCCTCAGCGCCCATCTAGCGCGAAGGGGAAAGTGTAAAGTCGTTGGTTTCACCTAGTCTTAGTGTCACTGAAACCAGTAGAACTGGTATTGCTCCACCCGGGCTACGGAAACCGGTAGAACAAAAGGCTCTCTACCAGTCGCTGCTGAGCTGCCTATGCATTTCCGGTTCAACCCTATCACTAGACCTTTCTACGAGAACTGGTAGAATAAGAGGCACACTCAACTCAGGCACCTGCTTTTACTCATGAGCTGACGGCTACGCGCCCTAACCCACGAAGAAGAAGAAGAAGATTTTACTCATGAGGATCGGATCTACCAACGCATAACTTAACTCGAGTACCAGCGATACCGGAAATTGGTAGAACTGCAGCTGTCCATGAACTAGTCAATGCAGCCTGCAAATGCCTGTCGTTCGTGTGACCTGCCGACGCTGGTAATGTGATTCATTCACTGCGGAACAAACGGCGGGTATGCGCCAACATTCCCTGTTGGCGGTCAGCGGTCATATTTGGGAGGAGAAAGTGTCTTTGTTAGAAATGTTGCGTAGGGTTTCATTGGTGTGACTCATTGTCAGACTCAGACAGTCCTCGGAAAATGCCACAAACGTGTAGCTATAGTGGTACGATTTCGCTAATCCTCAATCAAAGTTAAAGTAGGTACATGTATGTATATTCTCATGCTGTTTGCAATTGATGTGATTTTGTCGTCTTCCCGAAAGTTCAGTTTAGTTGTTATTCTGCACGTTTGAGAACGTGTGCTCAATTTAATGCATAATTTAAGCGGGACTTAATATCCAGCTATGTTTGAGTCACAGCAAATTACTACCAATATTTCAACTTATTGGTAATGTCAACAAATGGGGTGGTGTCACAACTGGCGGTTTTAATGTAAGTAACGGCGTGAGGCAGGGAGGTATACTTTCCCCCTTCATGTTCAATGTGTATATAGACTCTCTTTCTTCAGCACTGGATGAAACTGGCGTTGGCTGCCGTTATTTAGGCAGCATGAATCACATTGCTTATGCTGATGATGTCATCCTTCTTTCGCCATCTCACCATGGCTTGCAAGTGCTCTTGAATACTTGCGAACGATTTGCAGAGGAGTATGATATCAAGTACAACACAAAGAAAACTGTATGCTTGATTATGCGTCCAAAGGCTTTGAAAAATCTTAAAACTCCTGAGCTGTCTCTTTGTGGCACAATATTAAGAGTTGTAAGTGAGTACAAATATCTTGGTTACTTCATGACTGACAATGTGCGTGATGATCTTGAGATTCAGCAGCAATATCGTATGCTGTGCTGTAGAACCAATTCGCTCATTCGCAAATTTGGCATGTGTACGTATGCTGTGAAAAAGTATTTATTCACGACCTACTGTGCTTCTGTGTACTGTGTTCACTTGTGGCGTGCTTATAGTGCTGCGGTTATAAGAAAATTCAAAGTGTGTCTTAACAATGCTGTCAGAATATTCTTTGGCTACTCCAGGTTCTGTAGCGCTTCGTCTATGCATGTGTGTGAAGGATTAGATAATTTTGACGTGATGTACCGAAAAGCAGCATGGGGTTTCATGCAGCGTTTAGATGCATCCACCAACGCGATCAGGGGGGTCCGGTCCGGAACATTTACCACTGAAAAAAGTGGACCTCGCGTTCTGGATCGCCCATTGGCTGAGAGTCATGTTACGTCACGAATTCCTCTCATGCTAAGCACCTGTGCCCTCAACAGGGGAAAGAGAACACCACTTTTGCAAAAATTTTGAGCAAATATTTTTGTTTGACCTTCCATAAAATAAAAATAGATTTCAGCTCTTTCGATCTGATTGCATGAAATGCTTATAATGCCACTATTTATGTCTATTTCACGGTTGTACCCCCTTTGACGTCACTTATGTAATTGCCCTACGTTACATTGAAAACAGTGTTCCTGATTTCAAGACAATTCTTGCGCAGATTAACGGAGTCGCCGCCGTGTGGTACAACTGGCGGATAAATTTATTGACAATTGCCTTTTTTTTTGCATTTGAGTTGGAGTGTTAGTTGTCTTTTCTGTATGTAGCTCAAAACAAAGTGTATCCTTATTAATTGTATGTCTTTATACGGTCCTTATTATGTTTAAAGTACCTCGCCATCGCCAGGTAGCATTTAGCAAGCAAATTCAAATCAAATTATGTTTAAATGCAATATCGTTTTCCATACATGTCCCAGGTCAAGGTGTTGTTACTTGTTAGGCTATGGCCCTTAGATTAGATTTGGTATGCCTATTGGGCGTATAAGGTCCAGTTGTGCTTGATATCTAGTAATTTGAAAATCAATTTATAATGTGTATAAAGTCAAGTGAGCATGCCTCTTGTCTTAACGCTTTCAGTTTGGGAAACTTCGAGGCGCAAATCCAAATATTGATAGAACAATTTGGAGTGGGCGGGGCCATGCCCATAAAAGGAAAAATGGATGGGATTTCGTGCATCCTATCTTTCAAATGAAAAAAAGACATAAGGAAGTTGTGATACGACACATGGCCTGCACTCACTCAGCGCACAATTAACTGGCAGTCCTAACGATGAACGTTGCGAGTCAGGGTCAACTGGCATTTGGAGGCAATTGCTGATCGTGATCAAAACAGACCCATGCTGCAAAGTATGGCTTGCATGTCGACGAGGCGCGCGCACCTGCCAAAGTTCAAAATTCGCACCAACCCTTCAAACAGAGCCAGAAATCCAGGTTCAGGTTCAGGTTCAGGTTCAGGTTATGAGCTAGGAGTAGACAATGTCTGTTTGGTGCTCATCTGCACCAAAATAGGCTGAGATTAAAAGAAAAAAATCCGCACTTAACCCAAAAATGACTGACTGCTGCACACTCATTTAGACCCGAGAGCGCATTGAATTACATGGAAAAGCTCCAGCAATGTTTTTCAATTGTCCTCATCTATCTCGTCTGGTCTGTCATGTCCATCACCGAGCCAAATCTGCACTGTGATACACTAAATCCGCACCAGCCGAACAAGCCCGCACTGTCGAGATCTCGTCTAAATTGGCAATTGCCATGCTTTGAAGACTGGAAACAGACACTTACTTACTTACTTACTTACGTGACACGCCAGCAAAAGTGAGTAATTTAGGGATGTTAAATTGTTATTATTTGTATTACTTTACCTATTGTCAATTATGACAAAATTATTATTCAAAAGTTGCTGTTTTGTATTTATCGTGTTAAAATTTAATGTTAAAACAATTTTCTTTAATAGTGCCAATCTATTTATGGAATGGCCAGCTGATTGCCTACCAAAGCAGACGGCCAGAACCTGCAGAAAAAAAATCATTTTTTGATCGACATATTCAAGGGAATTCGCTGGCTTTTGTCAAACTATTCACTCTTAACTCTCATTCTTAATGGTAAATGGAAGCTTTTTCCTCCAGTGGGTGGACCCAATGCCGCAAGTATTGTGCTGTTACCCCGAACGTACCCCGTCATAGCGAGGGCTGCATTTACGCCCATATATGGTCATACAAAATCCTTTATTGATCGATCCATATTTGGATTTCTGCCTCATAAGTTTCCCCAACTGCTTTGAAGTCCACAGAAACAGCTTTCTTGACACACACACCATGATCGTATACTACCCTGATAGAAATGCAAACACTACACATTGAACTCTTAAAATATCCTAGAACTTCAAGTGGGTGATGTGACCATTCCGTCTAAGCAAACAAACTCTGACTAACAGTGTCACTCTGTCAAAATGTAGCCTAATGAGATCAAGATCCCTGCAGCTATGGACATTCATTCTTGGGCTAGCAATCAGCAATGCTTGTAAATTTTTATCATCAGCTGTGGCTGTGTCGCATAAACAGACTTGATTGCCAGTTGCATGGCTTTATTACAATAAAAGTAAGTTTGACACAAACAGAGGTCCTGGAAATAAACAAGTACCTAATGTACATACATAATGCTAGCTAGTCACATTCATGATGTCATGACCAAAACAATGGACAACCTGTGCAGGTCTAGTATTTCACAGGTAAATAAGTAGGGTACAAGACTAAGAAGGCACCACTTCACAATGCTGTTAACTGTTGCGGATCAACATCTTGCATTTGAAATAAGCATGAATTTATGGCCTTTTTGTGTTGATATGCTTACTGTGTTTCGGTTTTGTTCTTTTTCAGGCTGTTGTTAGTTGTTGCTACAAATATGCCAAAGATATGTGCCATAGGGTTATGTCCGAATCTACAAGGCAAGAAAAGTGAGATATCATTTCCCATTTTATTTTTCCTAGGATAAGAAGCTTCTGTTTACAGAAAGAATGATTACTTAAAAAGTACGGACAAATGACACATGACAATTCCACGACACACGATAAAAAAACGCGGGTCCCGGAGAGCACTGAGTGTGTGCTTCGAGTTGCACCTGTGCGCCTACCGTTCACAGCGGTTCTGGAGCAGCGCCGTGGTCGCGGATGCTCTCACGCATCTCTGCGAGGAGCGCGGCATATGCGGTCAGCGCATTGGGGCGCGGCGGTCGGGGCGTGTCCTGTGCCAAGCTGGGAGAGAGGCATAACAGCTGCTCGGCGAGCTGCTGCGTCGTCGGCGAGTCCGCATCCGTAAGCGGTGGAGACTCGCGGCGGGGCAGCAGGTAGTAGGCCAGGTCTGGGTCATCTAGGGGGTTTCTGCTAGGCTCCTCACTGCGACTCCCTGCAGATGGACGGACTGGCATCACTGGACCGGGTCGCAAAGCTGTCGCTGAATCCTTGCTGCAGCCGACGCTTGAGTTCCCTTCGCCAGTGTTGTCGCAGCCGTCGCTGATCTCACCAGTGCTTCTGTCACCTCCACCGCCGCCGCTTCCTCGGCCGCTGCCGCCGCCGCATTCATCGCTGCTCTCGCCGCAGCTGCTCCTGCTGCAGCGGTCCACGTCGTGGCTGTTTCCACGGCTGTCGCCACCGCTTCTGTCAAAGCTGGTGACAGCAGTTCTGACGTCAGGTCTGTCGTGGGCTCCCGCCAATCGTATGGCCGTGGCGTTTCCGCGGACCACTGCCACCGATATCCGCTGAATGAGGCGCTCCATGTCCCGCCGGTCTCCGGTTACCTGCACGATGCGTCGGCCGAGGTCCTTTAAAAAAGAACAGCTGTCCGAGCCCAGTGCTCCGGATGTTTCCACGGCGACCGGGCGGAACAGATAGCGCCGACTGATGGCCTCATACCGCCGGCGTTTGCGTCCCTCGGCGGCGGTCGCGGCTGCGCTTGCCCGGGCTGCTGACGCGGCGACTGATGAGGCGCTGAATGTGTCCACACAGGTAGCATCCCAGACGAGGCACCTCCCTTCTGCGTAGGGGAAAGCTGTGATGCCATCCGGGCGTCGTCCATCACCGCGGTCCAAGCCAGCCGGCTCAAGAACCGATGGCAGTCCAGCGGCCGCGAGTCCGCGCTTAATCACGCTGTTGAGCTCAGCGTGACGGGGGAATCGGCCGGCGCTCAGCTGGCAGCTGAGGCCGTGCAGGCCGCGCTCGTCGATGTCCGCTCCGCAGCGGCAGCGATGGGGAGCGCAGACCTCTGCGCCGACCCGCAAGGCGACGGCTGTTCGTAGGGTGTCTGGGTCGAGCAGCGTGCCCACGCTGGCTGCTGGGAAGGCGTTCAGCCAGGCGCCGGAGTGCGGTTGTGCGGCAGCTCGGAGCCGCGCCCGGTCCACATCAGTCGTGCAGTCATCCAGCAGCTGCCGACTGATCGCTTCTGCTGCTGCTCGGTCCCAGTCACGCTGATAGCGCTGTCTGGACACATCTGGCGACGGCAGACCAGTGTGAGCCTCCCACTCTTCGACCAGGCATCGCGTCGCCTCACCGACACGAGCAGCGGCGGAGCCGTAGATACTTGCGATCGTGTCAGCGGAGGCCACTTGTGAAGCGATGTGGGCAGGAAGGGCCACGTCAGTCACCATCCTCACACCAAGTCCGCCGAGATTGACGGGCAGCGTCGCCTGCCGCCATGAGTCGCCTCGCAGTCGGACGTTCGTGATTGCCTCCATGCCGCAGCGAACGGTTTCGTCGATCTTGACGAGCAGGGCAGGGTGGCGATAGGCCGGGGAGCTTCGTAAGAGGTACAGAACGCGAGGAAGGCTGACGTAGCTCTTCAGCAAGAAGAATGCCTGGTGTGCCTCCTCCAGGGCCTGCAGCCGTCTGATGAGCTTTTCCACCATAAGCTGACCTTGTAGAAGCTTACGTCGCACCTGGTCGTCGTGCACAGGCGCGCCAAGCAGCTCCAACTCGCTCATGGCCACTTCTCGGATGTCTGGCAGGACGCTGTGGAGGTGGCGTAGAGCGATGGACTTGGATTCTTCGCTGGATCCTTCCAGGAGAATGGCTTCACATTTCGTCGGATTTATGGTGAGGCCCACCTTGCTCAGCTCTGCCTTCACTCGTTGGATGCTGGAGACAACATCAGGCACTGATCCCGCCAGCGTGCCGTCATCGAGGTACCAGATGTTGATATCTGTGTCTGCAGACCTGGCGGCGGCATCCACCGTCAGGGAAAACAGCAGAGAACTCAGTGGGTCACCTTGCTGAATTCCTGTTTGAGACAAGATTTTGGAATCGCCTATGAAGAGCGGTGTGGTGGTGTTGTATCCCTGCCATACGAAGGGATAGATGGCAGGCGCTTGCTCTATTACGGCTTCCATCATGGAGTCCCTGCGCACGGTGTTAAATGCATTGGACACGTCCAACTTGACCATGATCTTGCTGTCTACGGCCGATTCTGAGCTCCCTTGTATGTAGGCTCTGACAGCGTGCACCGCCGCCTCACAGCCGTTCCTTGTGGCCACACCGAGCTGTATTGGACGCAGTCGAGCTCCTATAGCCCCAGAGACGGCTGCCGCGGCGACTTTCCCTGCGATGCGGCGGTAAACACTCCCAACCGCGATGGGCCGCAGGCCGCCGTCCTTCTTTCGGAGCGCGATCAGCGATGCGCCGAAGAACGCTGGCACCACACACTCGGGCAGGCGACCGCTCAGTGCCAGGTTTGTGAGCGCCGTCAGGGCCGTGAGTAGTCGAGCTCCAGCCTCAGCAGTGTGCTTGGTGAGCAGAGAGCGCAAGTGGGCCGGTCGGATTCCGTCGAGCCCTGCGCTGGAGCTCGGCGGGAAAGAGTTGATGGCCTTCATCACGTCTGCCTCAGAGGCCACCAGAGGCGCCTGGCTGTCATCGGGCGGTGGGATGTCACGCAGATCGGCGGGCGGCTTCGGGTGCTTTTCTTGCATCTTGTTGATGACATCATCCGCTGGGGGTGCGTAGGAGTCATCGGACGTCAGCGTTCGGAGTGCTCCTCGGATGTCGCCGTCCGTGAGCTTTGAAGCCACGCGTCGGGACATCGCTGTCACTCCGTCCGCTGGGCGATGACCGCGGCGGCGCTTGGTGGGTGGCACCGATGGCTGTGCTCCGTCTGGGTCCCCGTTCTGCGTCAGATTTAGGCGTACTTTTGCAGCTAGTGAACTCCTCGGCGCCTCCTGCGATTGCTCCTTGACCCTCAGCGCGGTGTAAGCAAAGCGCATTAGTCTGCGCCATGCGCCCTCGGTGCCCTCAGCGACGGCGCTGTTGATGAGGCGGGCGAGTTCGTCAGCCACAGCGATGCGCGCTCCTCTTGGGACGTGGGGTAGAATCCGCCCGGTTCGCTTCAAGGTAGCTATTTCAGCGGCAATGTCGGTCGTGGCAGATGGTGTCGTGTTGGGACATTTATCCCCGAATCGGCAGGTGGTGCACGGGTTTCCCAGTCTGACACAGCGGCACGCCTTGCATGGGTTTGTTACGCACCTACAGCAGTGCGTTATGCATTGACTGGTCTTCATCTTGCATCTACCAGCTCAGCAGCTGAAGCCTTCAAAGTTGACCATACCAGCCAAAGCGAAAGCTCCGACGGCCAGCAGGGCTCGAACCCGCTCCACTCCTCACTCCCTCTCCTCAGGGGCCAGCACCCTATCCACTCGACCACGGTGACATGTGCCTGGCCGAGTCATCACAGCAATCAAAAGTTAGCTAAACGGCTAAAGAGTGTCCTGGAGCCCACTTTCCGTCCTGGCTTGTCAAGAAACTGGGAAAAACACAAAAAATAGCTGAGCGCCTTATCTCCGGTGCAAGGCGATCTCGGGGAACAATGTCACGTTTTTCTCCGGAAGAAAAATATGCGATCTCTTGCAATCGCTGACGCTCTAAGAAGTTGTCAAATATAGCCAAATTTCAAAGAATTATAGCATTATAGTTCTGATCTTACGTGAGTTCATGCTGCGGCCCAAGAGAGAAAAAACTTGAAATTTTCATCTTACATATGGCACAGGAAAAATGTTTTCATCTTCAGTCTTCTAAGCCAGCGATGAAAATCCGCGCCAAAAGTCGTCTCAGCAAGTCACATTTGTCGAAGGAAAGGATTTAGAGCCTTTTTTGTTTGTATAAGGGATTTATGTGCGCTTCGGCCGGCCAGTGGGCTCAAACAACACAATATAACTATAGGATGTACGATCTTTGCAAAAGAGGCTTAAAATGCTGGAGATTGCGGGACCAATTCAGGAGATGCTTCCGGCAGGACTGCACCGACGACATATAAATCATCATTCAATATAAATCATCAATATAAATCATTCAATATAAATCATATAAATCATCGACATATAAATATCATTTCATGATATTTATATCATGAAATGATATAAATATCATTTCATAAATTTCCAAAAGACAAAAGGTTGAAATCACTCTGGAAGCAAAAATGTTCTCGCAAAGACTCGTACTTGAACCCAGACACAGCTGTAGTATGTTCTGAGCATTTCAATCCTGAAGACTTTCAGAATAGCTTTAGGGCACAGTTCATGCCAGGGAAGTTTAATAAGGTACTGAAGAAGGATGCGGTGCCAG